>NC_045611.1:56660082-56855082 GCF_009762305.2 Zalophus californianus | reverse complement strand
GATGGGTATTAAAGAGGGCACGTTCTGCGTGGAGCACTGGGTGTTATGAACAAACAATGAATCATGGAACACTACATCAAAAACTAATGATGTAATATATGGTGATTAACATAACAATAAAAAATTTAAAAAAAAGAAGTAGATAAAAGCAAGTCTTCTGGCTTTTTCAGAGATTGCTGCATTTCACACGTGGGTCAGGGGCCCAGTGGGAGGTGTGGAGCAGAGGAGGGAATGACAAGGTGCATCCAGAGAAGTGGCTGCTGTGGGGTCATCCAGACACTAGACAGATGGGATGGGGAAGAAGACATTCGCACAGCCCCTCACCTGTGACCATGAGCTTCCGGGGGTCGCTGGGGTGTGACAGCAGGAAAGGGGTGCTGCTGAGTGACCCGTAGCACCTGTAAGTCCCCCCGTGGTCCAGCGTCGCAGGGCACAAGTCAAAGTTCGCTTGAAATTCCTCATCTTGGTGCTGAGATCTGAGGTGCAGGGCGGGGGCCGGCTTCCCCCTCCTTGGACAGAAGGAACGCATCAAACAAGCTGGGGCTCTGACACCGCAGGGTCACATTCTCTCCTGGGGCCACAGAGGGCCCCGGCTTGGCAGAATTGTGGGAGTTGGCCCCTGTGGGGGCAGGGCTGGGAGAGAGAGTCCAGGGTGTTAGGGGCGGCTCCGCCCTCTTGCCCCTCCCCTAAGCTGAGCGGAGCTGTCACTCAGGCGCTCCATCCAAGTGCGGCTGCTGGCTTCTTCTGTTCCCACTTTTCTTAAGATTGCACTTTATAAGGTTTGATAGGTAAATAAAGAATGTCACTTTTTAATTTAACTGATAAGGTTTTTGCTATTTCGTTATTTGCGATTTTGATGAGTAAACCAAAGAATATTTGCATTCTGAAAAAAACAAGATTGCCCTTTCCTGTCCTGGCATCTCTCGGCCTGTGCTCCCTGCCCCCACTTCCAACAAGACCCTGAAACGCCAGTCCAAGAAAAGTGGGAGTGTGAGCTGGGATATGACTCCTCACCTGCGACCAGGATGTCCAGGGGGTCACTGGGGGCCGACCACTCGGAGGAGAGGTTCTGTCCACCATAGCATGTGTACCGGCCCCCGTAGGAGGGTCTCACAGGGTCCCAGGTAGAAAGTTCGCCCCAGAGAGCCCAGCGTGGGGCTGCCGGCCAAGGCGCCGGGGAGGGTCACGTGCTCCCTCCTCGGACAGAGCGAATCTGTCGTAGCCAACATCGAGAGAGACACTGGAGGGTCAGGCTCTGTCCAGGAGCAACCACCGGCCCTGACAAGACTGACAGGGGGATGGTTTCCTAGACACCTGGGAGAAAAGGTGGTTCTGGTTTTCCAAGAGGGTCAGGTTCCTCCTCCTCCTCCCACAGGCCTCCCACTGCTGGCTCCCAGAGTCCCGAGCTCTCTTGCCCCAACCTCATCCTACCCGTACTCCACCTGAGATGAAGCTCCTCTCAGGTATGGGAGACCCAAGGAGTTCTAGGATCATGCCCTGAATTCCTCACCTGAGGATCAGGAGCTCCAAAATGTGGCTGGAGGTGGACCACACATAGGGAGAGCTGGAGAAATAACCATAGCACCTGTATGTCTGCCTGTGACGTGGGCTCATGTGGTCCACAGTGAAGAGCGCCTGGAACCACCCATCAGCTTGGCGCCATGAGTCCAGGTGTCTGGGGTGGCCCTCTCCTCCTTTGCTACACAGAACAAACCAGTCAAAATCCTGCCATGAACCACACTGGAGGGTCACGCTCCCTCCTGAGGTCACAATGGGGCTGGGCAGGGCTGAGAGGCTGGTTCTGTTGAACATTCCTGGGAAAGAACAAGCCAGTTGTGTTAAAAGGGGAGGAGACGCCTGAGGACAATGTGCTAAGTGAAATAAGGTAGGCACAGAGGGACAAATACTGCATGATTCCACTTCTATGAAGAATCTAAAGAGGGTCAGATATGTAGAAGCAGAGAGTAGAATGGCGGCTGCCAGGGGCCTGCAGGAGGGGAAGAGGGAGATCATGGGTATAAAGTTTCAGTTTTGCAAGTTCAGTTCAGTTCTGGAGATCAGCTGTGCAACACTGTGCCTATAACAGTACTGTATTGGGCACTCAAAAATTTGTGAAGAAGGTAGATCTCATGTTCTAAGTTCTTACCATAATAAAAAAAGGGGGGGGAGGGGAAGAGAGAGGAACACCACCCCCAGATTGCCGATGGGACTCTGCTGTAGAAAGGGAGGTCCCTCCCCGGGCACAGTCACCTCACCTGTGTAGATGGAAGTGCCTGCTCACCTGTGACTGCCAAGTCCAGAGGCTTGCTAGGAACTGACCAGCTTGTTTGTCTGTGATACAAGCAGGAGTAGCGCCCAGCAAGGTGGTAGGTCATGTGTGGGAATGGGAACTTGGCCTTGCTGCTGGGTCCCAGGGGAAACTCCCTTCTCAAGGGCTCTGAGACCCCTTCCTGGTACAGGAAGTACCGGTCAGCTTTCTGAGACCCCTGACACCAGATGCTCACAGGCTTCCCCTGGGCCACCGCAGAGCCTGGCTCTGCCCAGATGATCAGTGTGAGCAGTGTCTCTGGAAGAGAGTCAGAGTTGCAGTCCCTATATTCTCTATGCCTCAATTTCCACTAGCTCTCAGCCCTGGGGCACCTTGTATACCTTCTTTATTGATCAATTTAACATTCCTCTCCTCCATCCTCTGGATGCCCTGGCAGGGAGGGGAGTCCTATATTGTGCCCAAGGAGGAAGTGGGACCTGGGACCCCTGGGGATGGGCTCACCTGCCTGCACGTGGGTCATCTGGCCCAGACACAGTCCTGGGAGAGAGATCCCAGTGAGAGGTCACTGACTCCTGAGCAGATCCCCACCTTTCCTGAGCATCCCAAGTTCATGAGACCTCCTGAGAGATCACAGCCTGGCTTTGAGAGGGCTCCCCTCTCCCACACAGGAGTTTATCCCCAACCTTCCAAAAACTCACCGAAGCAGAGAAGGACTATAAAAGTGATGGTCATGGCGCTGCCTCCCACTGGACAAGCCTGCACAGATGGACAAAACCACAGAAACTGGCACACCTGACGGACCCAAAGGATGCAGGCAGCAGGGGGCTTTCCCATTGGCGGGCTCAGAGGAGGGAGCTCCAGAGGACGCCGGCGGACAAGTGAGACCTGATCTGTGGTGAGCCCAAGCTTCTATCTACTAGGCGTGACCTCCCTTCTGAAGAGGGTGGGGACAGAGTTTCCAATCCTGAGTCAGCCCCGTTGGCCACATACAACCTGGGTGTGCCCAAAGGAATACCACTTCCCTTCTCAAGATTTCCATATATGGGGATTTCTTCCCTTCAGCCAGTCACCCAGCAAATGTCCATTTGAACCCTTAGATGTTTTTCCAGGCCCTGGACATTCATCTGTGAATGAGAAGATGTAGTCACAGTGCCAGCAGGGCTCGGATTATCAGAAGACAGATGTTCAATAACGGATCTCACAATTACTTATTTGAAAAAGAGAAAGGCACAGAAATATGAAAATGTATAGCAGTAGGGAACTATAAGCTGTATATTAAAAAATAGAAACCTTGTACCCATCCTCACGGGGTATCCTTAAGGACTGATTATGCACTCACCATCACTCATCATCAGGGAAACGCAAATCAAAACAACAATGAGATATCACTGCACATCTATTAGGATGACTATTCTCGAAACACACACACACACAAAGACAAAAAGTATTGAAGAGGAAACAGAAAAATTGGAACCTGTGTACACTGTTGGTGGGAAGGCAAATTGGTACAGTTGCTGGAAAACAGTATAGAGGTTCTACGAAGTATTAAAAATAGGACTGTCATATGATCCCGCAATCTCACTCTTGGGTATTGATCCAAAAGGACTGAATTGGGATCCTGAAGGAAAATTAGCACTCTGTTGTTCATTGCAGCATTATTCCCATGGCTAAGATGTGGAAACAATCTAGGTTCCCCTCAATAGATGGATGGATAAATCACATGTGGCATCCACATACTATGGAATATTATTCAGGAAATATACTTAAGAAGGAGGAAATCTTACATTTGTAACAACATGGATGGACGTTGAGGATATTGTATTAAGTGAACTAAGCCAGTCACAGAGGGACGAATACTGCATGAATCCACTTCCTTCAGGAATCTAAAATGTCAAACATGTAGAAGCGAGAGCAGCATTGTGGCTGCCAGGGGCTGGGGGGAGGGGACGTGGGGAGGCAATATTCCACGGGTACAGACCTTCGGCTCTACAAGATGAGCAAGTCCTAGGTATCTGCTGTACAACATTGTGCCTACAGGTAACAATACTGGATTATACACTTAGGAATTTGTTAAGAGGATTGACCTCATGTTAATTGTCCTTACCAATATAAATTTTAAAAAGACAAGTGACTATGGTGTCAAACTTCATAGTCAAGATGGCAGACCAGGCCCATGTTTGGAGTCCCCTTCAGCTCCAAACGCAGAGAAGCTCTGGACAAAATGTTTGTAAAACATGTGGTCATGGCCAGACAAAGAGAGAAGTGGGGGTTCCATGGGGGAACAAGGCTGCATAGGGATGACCAGGGGCTGAAGCAGTGCAGTTGGAGCTGAGCTGGGACCGGCAAAGAGTCATCTGTGGAGATGACCCGTCTGTGCAGAGGGAAGACTTACAGTATGCTGGTGACCTTAAAAATAAGCCTTGCCAGTTATTTCACCAGCAAAAGATGGGTTTTTTGGAAAATAGGAGAGAATCCCAGACCAGAACAAACATGCTGCGCCAAAATCATGGTCAAGTCCAGGGGACAAAAGGGAGGTACGATTTTTAAGGAGAAAGGGGGTAAGTTGGGAAGGTTGCAATAAACTAAAAGTCCAGTGGAGTTAAGCGGGCATCAGAAGACTCCGGGAACCAGACTGAGGGTTACGGAAGGGAGGTGGGTGGGGGATGGGGTAACTGGGTGATGGGCATTAAGGAGGACACGTGTGGTGATGAGCACTGGGTGTTATATGCAACTGATGAATCACTGAATATTATATCAGAAACTAATGATGTATTATATGTTGGCTAATTGAATTTAAATTTTTAAAAAAAGGGTGTGATGGCTTCTCATTGGCCGAGCTGTTTCCCCGGGGGATAAGCATAGCATCTCTCCCCCTGGCCAGAATAGAGGAGTAGTACCCAGGAGCAAGGTCAAGTCCATGTAAGTTCAACTCCACCTCTTCCTGTTGGGTCCGCCATTGACTACAAGTGGTAGAGCATGACAGCTTTCCTGGCCAAAACCTCCTGACTCCATTTTGGCAACCGATTTTCACCATACAAAGAACTCTGAACAACAAAAAGACAAACAACCCAACTACAAATGGGCATAGAACTTGAACAAATATTTCTTCAAAGAAGACATGCAAATGGCCAACAGGTACATGAAATAGTTAAATAAATAAATGAATAAATAATAAATAAAATCTAAAAAAAAAAGAAATTATACACAACTCTCTCATTTTATAGCTCAAGCCTCACGCAGAAAGAGAATAAATAACATGTGGCCAATACTCATATGGAAATTAGCAAAACCAAATTAAGCTGTCACAGACTGAGTACAGAGCTTGGCTCTCTTCCTGGTTTCCATTGGGATTTGTCCATTCCAAGGCACAGAAACACCCTCTTCATCCTCTTTATCGGTGGTGGCCCTCAGGCCCCAGAGGCCCTAGAGACCCTAGATACTCATCACAGGTAGTCATGGAACCTGGCTGAGACCAGAAGTAGGTTTGGGAAGTGCTCCTGGAGGAGAATCAGAGGTGGAATTTCAAGGGATCCTTCACAATCACAGTTGTCCTAGAGGACTCTCCATCTCTATCCCTATCTTCCCAGAGCTCCCCCTCCCAAGCCTTGCTCTCCGCAGTAGTGCAGAGCAGCTTCCATAATACGTCCATTCCCTAGTCCCTGGAAGCTGTGAATCTCTTACTTCACATGGCAAAAGGGACTTTGAGGATGTAATTAAGGTTTACAAACTTTGAAACAGAGACATAGCAGTAGCCTACTGATACACTTAAAAATAAGAGAGGTTAGGGAGGACGAGGCCTATCAGATATTACAACACAATAGAAACACTTTTTAACAAAACCATCTAGTACAAGCACATAAAGAGAATAGCCAAGCTAAGAATTGAATCTAACTAGTTATAGAAACTTAGTGCATTGAGAAAGTGGCATCACACATCATTACCCAAAAAAAAGGCATTTTTAAAAATAAATGGTTTGCTGAAAACTGAATTGGATTTATCCTCCATATTGTGTAGAGCAAATAATTAAGAGATATAAGTATATAAAACAAAACCAAGTAAGTGCTAGAACAAAATATTGAAGAGTTTCTTCATAATGAGAGAAAGGACTCTAAACCATGATGCAAACCCCTGAATAAATTTGAGGGTTTTTTTTAAAAGAAAAACTTTTGCAAGGAAAGGAAAAAGCCCATAAGCCAGTTGGAATAACAAGGCAAAGAGAGAAAGAACATATATATTACATATATAATATTGTATGATATAAATTGTAATAGCTTATATATATATGCATTTGTGCATCTACATACATATATATTATATAAAAGGGCTAATTACATAAAAGGGTAAATTTCCCCAATACAGTAAGTTAGAAACAAAAAACAATGGCAAAACCTATTATCCCTTAAGATAATGGACACAAGACATGAATGGATAAATAAAATAAAGCCCTGATTCATGCTACAAAGTGGATAAAACATAAGACATTATGTTTTTTTTTAATTTTTTATTGTTATGTTAATCACCATATATTACATCATTAGTTTTTGGTGCAGTGTTCCATGATTCATTGTTTGTGCATAACACCCAGTGCTCCACGCAGAACGTGCCCTCCTCAATACCCATCACCAGGCTAACCCATCCCCCACCCCCCTCCCCTCTAGAACCCTCAGTCTGCTTTTCAGAGTCCATCATCTCTCCTGGTTCGTCTCCCCCTCTGACATACTCCCCTTTTCTTCCTCTCCTGTTATCTTCTTCTTTTTCTTTTTTCTTAAAATATGTTGTGTTATTTGTTTCAGAAGTACAGAACTGTGATTCAACAGTCTTGCACAATTCACAGCGCTCACCGTAGCACATACCCTCCCCAATGTCTATCACCCAGCCACCCCATCCCTCCCACCCCCAACCACTCCAGTAACACTCAGTTTCTTTCCTGAGATTAAGAATTCCTCATATCAGTGAGGTCATGTGATACAAAGACATTATGTTTTGAGCGATACTTCACATGCTAAGTGAGAGAAGCCAATTGCAAAAGATGTGTATGGTTCACACTCATATGAAATGTCAAGAATAGACAAATTTATGGAGAGAAAGCTTAGTTGCCCGGGGCTGGGGAGACAGGAGTGATTGCTAGTGGGCATGGGGTTTCCTTTTGGGGTGATGAAGGTGTTCCAAAATTGACAGTGGTGGTAGTTGTTCAACTCTGAATAGTTCAAAAAGCCACATTGAATTGCACGCTTTAAGATGGGTGAATTGGGGCACCTGGGTGTCTCAGTCAGTTAAGCAGCTGCCCTCAGCTCAGATCATGATCCCGAGGTCCTGGGATTGAGTCCCACATTGGGCTCCTTGCTCAGCAAGGAGCCTGCTTCTCCCCTGCCTGCCGTTCCCCCTGCTTGTGCTTGCTCTCTGTCTCTCTCTTGCTCTCTCTGTGTCAAATAAATAAATAAATAAAATCTTAAAAAAAATAAAATGGGTGAATTGTATGGTATGTGAATCATGCCACAAACTGTTACCAAAACCAAAGTCCGAAGCAAACTGAGTTATTAACTGAAAGTTTGTATCCCGTCTATGCACATGAAGTGTAATCATATAAACAGGTGCTCTGTGCATTCATCACAAGAGAATGTCAAATGAAAGTCACACGTGTTTCAGAGGTCGGATTCGAGCATTTCTGAATGTTGACCACAAGCACTACCAGGAGGGCTGTGCGGAGACACTCACTCTCTCCCCTGTGCTGGCTGGCAGAGCCCAGAAATGTGATGACACTGACTGCAGAAAATCCAGTGAGTTACATGACCAGTGAAACTCCCATTGGCCCAGCAAACTGCTCTCAGGAATCTATGGTGAAGACGTTGGGGGGCAGAGATGAAGCCATCCCTGTGAGTTGTCTGTCACCAAAGCTCTGTCCATTAAATCCAAAGAGAGGAGACTATTTGGGAGCATCTGGGGTAAAGCAGCCATGGACATAATGAAGAGGATTTATATGAATCAATACGCCATGGCCTCCGGGATGCACAGTATGGCAGGCTGGACGCCCCCACCCCCACCCCCTCCGCTTGCTTTGATGTTTGCTGTCTGTCAGTGTACAGTAGATAAGAAAATATGTTCCCTAGATGACAGCGTTCTGTGGTCAAGGTCATCCTCATCTACATGTTGAGCTTCCCTGCCTACTGCAAAACTGTCTCCTTCGGGTGTCCCCAACACCCCCGGACCTGTGTATAAACACCCTCCCCATTTCACCCATCCGGACCCAATCCCAGGAGGGTGGGCTCTCGGTCGCTGTCCATGGTGCTGATTGGTACTTGGCCTTTCAGTCCGTTTCAGCACCATGGCCAGAGTCTACGAAGGCAGCAAAGTTACCATATTCTGATATCTCGGTTGGCAAGCTTGCCTCAGCGAGCCCCCATCGTTGGTCTATATAGCCTATACAGCCTATACAGCCTCCACGCAGGAGTCAAATAGAAAATATTCAGTCAGAGTGTGAAGATAAACTGGAAAACTACAGGGGGGTGTAGTTGTTGACATTAATTCAAACTCCCTTCACAATCTGTGCATCCTGAATGGAGATAGAATTTGGAAGCTCAGGATGTTGGCCACATGCTCGGCATGCCAGCCACTGGAACAGCCCATGGTGTCATATAATGTTAGCACTCCCTATCTGCCTCAGAACATCTCTTACTAGACCAAGTTCAGGGTACCAGCTATTGGGTATGACCAAAAGATACTGGACTTGGGGGCACATCAAACTGGTTTCAAAACCTAGAGCTGACTCTTCCGAGCTCTGGGTCCTTGGGAATATCGTTTCACCTCTTTGAGTCTCACTTTGCTTTTCTCTAAGATGGCAGTGATAATGGTACCTGCTTTGTAGGAATGTTTGGGAGACTGATGGTCAGAGATTATTATACTCTGCTTTTCACAGGAGGCAACAAGTTTAGCCAGGAGGGCAGGATTTGGAGCCAGGCAGCCTGGGATTTGATCGTAGCTCTTTCTCATTAACTATGTTGTTACTTAGGGAAAGTCACCCTCATGGCCCTGTGTTGTCATCTATAGAATGAGGATAATGCTGGGACCTACTTCATAGGGTTTTGGTAAGAAACTAAACAGTTTCTATGTGTGATGTGTGACGTAAAGTGCCTGACCTATAGTCAGCACCCATGCAAGTTGGGAACTGTTCCTATCATTATTGCCATCATCATCATCATTTTTACCCTAGTCATTATGTGCCTAGACACAGCCTGACAAACTGCCTGTGTTCAGGAATGGTAGCTGTTTTTATAGACTACTGTTAGGATTGCTGACAGCTGACACAGATGAAGACACTGGAGCTAAGAATTGAAAGTGACTAGCCTGGGGCGACAGGGCAAGAGTTGGTGGAAGTGGGACATGAAACCAAGCCTGTCTGATGACAATGAATGGGCTTTTGCCACAATCCCACCTGCTCACATTTAGCATCAAGGAGGGAAGGACCTTAGGAATCCCCTCCTCCACCCCAGAGGGAAGACCAAGTCTCACAGTACTTTGGCCAGGAGTTTGCAAGGATCATATTTCAGTCCTTCCCTTCTTCCTCGGCTCTGCCACTTGAACCAGAAAAGTTGCTTCGTTCTTTCACAGAACCTGCAGTTGGCTCCTGGGAACTTTTCCCGGTGGGATTGGGGGCAGAGGGGGAAGGAATTGTGGATGGTCTTTGTTGCATGGGGTATTGCGAGATGGCTCAGCGGAAGGAGGAAGGAGCTGAGACTCATGAGAGGGAGCCCCAGAGACAGAGCTCAGCTGTCCTGGGAAGCAAGCAAACAGCTGCAGTCCACTCCCAGTGCAATGGTTCTCCTGGGGCTCCCTCTGCTGGCATGGTCCTCACTCCCTCTCTTCTGCTTCCGTCCCTCTCTATCTCCATCTTTCTGGGGCCTCCTCTCTCTGTAGATTTCTCTCCCTCTTTGTGTGTGTCTCTGTCTCTATCCTCTCTGGGTCTTTTTCCTCTCCCTCTGAACCTAGATGGGGTTGTTTCAAAGTCCTTATGGGTGTTGGAAATCCTTTCTGATGGCAAAACCTGACCCTGGGTCACCCCACCCCTTAGTCTCCCCTGTCCACATCCCTGAGCTGCTGGAGAAATCCCCATAGCCTGTGCATCTGCACCATTATGACCTCTGACTCTCCTGGCCTCCGTTTCCTCATCTGCTCAGCGGACCTAATAATAGCACCTACATCACAGGTTGATGTGAGGACTACGTGAGATCATATTTGAGAATTGCTTAGAACAGGACCTGGCACACAGCAAGGGCTCAACAGATGTTGTCCTGCAGTTCTGAGGCTCAGCTGAACTAACACCTTGCCTGCCCCCTGCAGCCTCCTTGGTGCCAGGATCCAGGCCTGTGGGGGAAGCCTCCCCAGCACCCGCATGCCCTACCCCACCCCCACATAAGATGGCCTAGGCTGCAGTCACCCCTCCACCTTCCACCTGCTCTTTCAAGAAGCAGTGCCCCTGCCCTGGGCTAAACCCACTTCATGTGCTCTGGACCTGGACTAGCCAATACCAGCCACTACGGGCTTTTTCCTTCTAAATCAATTAAAATTAAGTAAAATTTAGGTCTCAGGTCATGATCCCAGGGTCCTGGGATCGAGCCCCGCGTCGGGCTCCCTGCTCAGCGGGAAGCCTGCTTCTCCCTCTCCCACTCCCCCTACTTGTGTTCCCTCTCACTGTGTCTCTCTCTCTTCAGTTATTCAGTTCTGCTAGCCACATTTCAAGAGCTCAGCAGCCACATGTGGCTACCATATTTTACAATGCAGATAATAGGACATTCTCATCATTCCAGAAAGTTCTGTTGGACAGATGCCTGTCTTCCTTGCTCCGGGCGGGGGGAGGGGGTCCTCTCCATCATAGAACATACCCTCTCCTGTATCTTCCATCACTCCTTCTCTGTCAAGTCAGACTGCCTGAATTCATATCCCACCTGCACACCTTAATAGCTGCAGTAGCTAAGTTATTTAAACATTTTTAAAAATTAATTTAAAAAAACCGGTATGTAGGGGCACCTTGCTGGCTCAGTTGGTAGAGCATGTGACTCTTGATCTTGGGGTTGTGAGTTTGAGCCCCATGTTGGGCGTAGAGATTACCTAATAAAATAAAATAAAATAAAATCTGTATGCAGTCACGGTGAATGATTCCCAAAAGACACTGCTAAGTGGGAAAGAAAAAAGTGGTAGCTCAGAATCATCCAGTAGGAGTTTATTTGTGCATTTAAAATGTTTTCTTGGAGCACCATCTAGCTTAGCAGTTCTCAACAAGGGGCAATATCCCCTGATCAGGGACATATGGAAACACTGTTAGTTGACCACACTGGGGGTAGGGGAGGGAGAACTACTGGCATCCAGTGGGTGGAGGCCAGGGATGCGGCCGAACATCCCAAATGCACAGGACAGCCGACCCATGACAAAGAATGATCTGGCCCCAAATAGCAATATCAGAAAGGTGGAAAATGATGGTCGGTGTGTTTGCAAGGACCCACCCCTTTTGGTAGATGTACACCCCAAACTAATTTCAGGGGATACATGAGATGGAGACTGGATTGGAGGAGGTCATCAAAACCTTACTAGTCAAGGGCGCCTGGGTGGCTCAGTCGTTAAGCGTCTGCCTTCAGCTCAGGTCATGATCCCAGGGTCCTGGGATCGAGCCCCGCATCGGGCTCCCTGCTCCCCGGGAAGCCTGCTTCTCCCTCTCCCATGCTCCCTGCTTGTGTTCCCTCTCTCGCTGTCTCTCTCTGTTAAAAAATAAATTTAAAAAAAATCTTTATTAAAAAAAAAACCTTACTAGTCAAGGTTTATTTCTGTTTCTCTCTTTACAAACAGGGTGTATTCATGTATTGTTCGTGTAACTAAAAATTACATTTAAAAAAAACACAACAACAAAATAGTACTAAATGTATCCAAACCAACCAAGGAAACAAAACTTTCTCGGACCCTCACCTCGCCCTCCAGATACACTATCTCTCCTTCCTTCCTGTCACAGCCAGCCTCCCAGGGTCTTCACCTCCTCTCTCCCTCCTCCCCCACCCACCCCAGGCTGGCTTCCAGTGCCAGCCCCCTTGCAGCTCAGCCAGGCCACAGCTGTCTCTGGGTTGTTACTGAATCCAGTGAATCTTGTTATTGTAGTTGACCTGCTTTTGAGACTGCAGGGAGGGACTGTGCGACCTCCCTGAGCTTCTGGAGCCAATCTCTCCCCCCGCCCCTACTTTCTCTGGCTGCTGCCCAGGACCTGGCCAAGTTCCTTTCCTTCTTACTATCCCTCCAGTGTCACCCTTCTCAGATGCTGTGTCCCAGGCCTCTACTCTTCCTGCATTTCAATCCAGAACCATCTACACAATTGGTGGGATACATTGCAAGTGAAAATGTGGGGTCCCTTGTTCAAAATTTTTAATAATTTCAGGGCGCCTGGGTGGCTCAGTTGTTGGGCATCTGCCTTCGGCTCAGGTCATGATCCCAGGGTCCTGGGATCGAGGCCCGCATCGGGCTCCCTGCTCGGTGGGAAGCCTGCTTCTCTCTCTCCCACTCCTCCTGCTTGTGTTCCCTCTCTCGCTGTGTCTCTCCCTGTCAAATGAATAAAATCTTTTTAAAAAATTATTAATAATTTCAAGATGGTCACAGTAAATCATTAAACCAAATGTAGAGCCCTTCTGAGCACGGGGCCCCAAGGGACTATGCAGGTCAGTTGCCCACAAAGCTGGCCATGCTTCCGAATCTCCTGGGTATAATCCCCAGCCTGTCTCACTGGCCTGCTCCCCCCGACCCCATGTTCTCCACCTTGGTGGTGGCCCCACCATCGCCCAAGATCTGCTCTCTGAGGCTTGTTGGGGTAAACAGAATGGACATCTAAAGATGTCCAGGCATGAATGCCTGAAACGTATGAATATGTTGATCACATAGCAAAGGGACTTTGCAGATACGATTAAAGTATCTTACAGAGGGGCGGCTGGGTGGCGCAATCATTAAGCATCTGCCTTCAGCTCAGGTCATGATCCCAGGGTCCTGGGATCGAGCCCCGCCTCGGGCTCCCTGCTCCTCGGGAAGCCTGCTTCTCCCTCTCCCACTCCCCCTGCTTGTGTTCCCTCGCTGTGTCTCTCTCTCTCTATTAAATAAATAAAATCTTAAAAAAATAAAGTATCTTACAGACCTTAAAATAGATTATCTTGGCGTGATGGTGACTCTTATGTGTCCGCTTGGCCCAGCTACAGTGCCTGGTTATTCACTCAAACACTGACCCAGGTGTTCCTGGTGGAAGCATTTTGTAGATGTGGTTGATACCTACGATCAGTTGGCCCTAACTAAAGGAGATTACCCTTGAGAGCACGAGTGGGCCTCATCCAATTAGTTGAGTAAAACAAAGGTTTCTCTGGGGAAGAAGAAATTCTGCTCCTGCAGCATCTGCTCCTGCCTAATAGAGTTTCCACTCTGCCACACGGATTTGTGGCTAGCCAGCCCCTACAAGCACAAAATCCAATTCCTTGCAAAAAATCACGTATGTGGTTTTACTTATTTGTGGAACATAAGGAATAGCAAGGAGGATATTAGGAGAAGGAAGGGAAAAATGAAGTGGGGGGACATCAGAGGGGGAGACGAACCGTGAGAGACGATGGACTCTGAGAAACCAACTGAGGGTTCTAGAGGGGAGGGGGTGGGGGGATGGGTTAGCCCGGTGATGGGTATTAAGGAGGGCACGTACTGCATGGAGCACTGGGTGTTATATGCAAACAGTGAATTGTGGATCACCACATCAAAAACTAAAGATGTGCTGTATGGTGATAACATAACATAATAAAATTTAAAAAATAATAATAAAAAATAAATTTTAAGCTCTAAGTACCAAAAAAAGAAAAAAATCATACATATATATGTGTGTGTATGTATATATATATATGATTAGGGATATGTATTACCTGGTAATCAGTAAAAATTAATGTTTTCTATATCTTAACTATGTAGATATCCCAATTATATATCTTAATAATACATATACCTTAATACATGTGTGCATATGTATACATGTAGGGTGTGTTCTGGTTCCCTGGAGAACCTTGATTGATACACCTGTGTTATCCAGGTGGGCCCAATCTAATCACATGAGCCCTTAAAAGCAGAGAACGTCCTCTGGCTAGAGGCAGGAGGGAGAAGGAGCAGAATGGCAAATCAGAGAGATTTGAAGCCTCAGAGGGATTCGACTCATCGCCAGCAGAAGGGAGCTGCGTGGAAAGCACCAGAAGGATGCAGGCAGCTTCCACACACCAGCCCCAGCTGGCAGGAGCCAGGGACTTCGGGCTCACAGCCACAAGGAACTGAATTCAGCCAATGCCTCTAATGAGCTTGGAAGAGGATTGTTCCGAGTAAGCGGCACAGCCGTGCTGACATCTTGATTTCAGCCCTGATAGACCTAAGGTCCCACCCAGACTCTCACCCTACAGAAA
This sequence comes from Zalophus californianus, assembly GCF_009762305.2. NCBI lineage: Eukaryota > Metazoa > Chordata > Mammalia > Carnivora > Otariidae > Zalophus > Zalophus californianus. The sequence goes on along the minus strand of NC_045611.1, from coordinate 56,840,370 downwards.
CTGTGGAATAAAAATTGTGGGTGGTTGTCAACCACCCAGGTTGTGGAGAGTCCTTACACCAGCAATGGAAAACCAATCTCCTCTCCCCCCCTCCCCCCTCTCCCCCCTCTCCCCCCTCTCCCCCCTCTCCCCCCTCTCCCCCCTCTCCCCCCTCTCCCCCCTCTCCCCCCTCTCCCCCTCTCCCCCCTCCCCTCTCCCCCCCCTCCCCCCTCCCCTCCCCCCTCCCCCCTCCCCTCCCCCCCTCCCCCCTCCCCCTCCCCCTCTCCCCCTCCCCCCCCTCCCTCCCCCCCCCCCTCCCCCCCCCCCTCTCCCCCCTCTCTCCCCCTCTCCCCCTCTCCCCCTCTCCCCTCCCCCCCTCACCTCTCCCCCCCTCCCCCCTCTCCCCCTTCTCTCTCCTCCTGTCCATCTTGTTCTCAAGTCTAAGTAAGCCTACCTGAATCCCTTTTTGTTGTACCTTCCTCTCCAACCTCGTGGCCCTTGCCCCAACTTAGGCCCCTCCCCAGGGTCCCTGCACCCAGTGTCACGGCCTCCTGGCCAGGGCCAAGAGGAGGGTGATGCAAAAAAAAAAAAAAATTAAAAAAAATAAGGTAACGTCAAAGAGTCAGTAACCAAGATTGACAACAATGTGACACAACAAATGAATAAATGCAACAAAAAGAATCAATAACACATCCATGATGAACAAAATATCAAAGTTTTAAATGAAGATGGCATCCATATGACTGATTTTCCTTTTTCTCCCCACGATCCAATAAAGCTTATCACAACCCTGATCCTGTCTTTATTCGAAGTTTTTTTTTTTTGAAGATTATTTATTTTATTTGAGAGACAGAAAACAGAGGGAGAATGAGAAGCAGACTCCCCACTGAGCGGGGAGCCGGATGCGGGACTCTATCCCAGGACCCTGGGATCATGACCTGAGCCGAAGGCAGACGCTTAATGACTGAGCCACCCAGGCGCCCTGTTAATTTGAAGTTTTTGATTTTTTTTTTGTTCATTATGGATTTTTCCTGCATCCAGGAAATCGTTAAAAGATTGCATTAAAACTTTATTCACCCTAAACAAAGTGTGGTCTGTCCATGCCACGGAATATTATTCAGCCATGAAAAAATTAAACACTGACCCATGTTATGATGTGGATGAGACCTTGAGGACATCACACTCGGTGAGAGAAGCCAAACACAGAAGACCACATATCTAGGATTCCGTGTATATCCAACGTCCTGAACAAACAAACCCACAGAGATAGAAAGCAGATTGGTGGCTGTCAGGAGCAGGGGGAGGGGAACAGGGAGGAACTGCTTATGAGTAAGGGGCTTCCTCTGGGGGAGAGGGGGAGATGAAAATCTTTTGGAGCTAGATGGAGGTGGTTGTTACCACTGGGAACGTACCAAACACCGCTTTTAAATAGTTCCTTTTACGTCATGTGACTTTAACATCCATAAAATATTTAATAAAAATCTGTATTTAAATATATTATTTATCTTGGTTACTGAGTTTTGTGTAACTCTCTTCCCCCAACACACACCCCTAAATTTTGCTCTGGATTTGAATCGCAGCCTTGCTCCAGTCAGTCCCTCGCCCCCGTGAATCCCAGAGGGAACTTTCTAGTACCGGGATCTGACCCTGCTATCCCGTCCCATACCCTGCCTGGTTCAGTATGCCAGTGTCCAGTGGCTTTTGAGCTCATCTCTCCAGGCGAAAAGAACTCCACTTTAGAGACCTTGGAGCCCTCTGCTTCACCTGGCCTCCCAGCCTGCTCTGAGCTTTCTTCCTTTTCTCCTCTGCCCTAGAACCTGCCACTTCCCGGAGATTTCGTTCAAGGTGCACTACCTTGTGATCTGTGAAACTGACTCTCTTCTGCAGCCCCACAGCCCCGGCCCCAGCTCACCCGTGAGCCAGCCTCCTCCCTGGGGACTCTGCTCTCCTCGCAAGGCAGGCCCCGCCTCACACTGGGGCAGATCTTCCCAACACTCGGATATGCGACTCTTTTGTCACCAAAAGGCACAAGTGCTCAGAGTCCTGTAATGACCTTTGTATGAGCAGCTCCAGGCAGGGATGTTCATCCAGGAAACTCTGCGGAGCAGGGTCAGAGTTGCCCCTTGAAGACTACCTCCATCCTCCTGCGGACTCAGGGACCCAGGCTGTTTCGTTCTCTCTCTTACACTCTGTCTCTCTCTGTCTCTCTCCCTTCCCCTCACGCGTCCTCCCTCAACACACACACATTCTCTCCTCCAACCGCTGCAATCTGGAAGAAATTACTCTTCTAAACAACCAGACTTCCCCAGCTTCAGGAAATTCCAAGCTGGGCAGGGGGAGGGGCCGGGCCGGGGGGCGCGCCCTGGCCATCCCCCACCCCTTCTGCGTGTCCTCTGTGCACACCCAGTCCGGGCCTCGTCCCGCCCCCACACTCTGCCCGGAGGCCTCAGCCTTTCCACCGCTGCTTTCGAGTCCTTTAAATCCTAGAGGCAAACTTTTGGGGGATAAGGAAGGCTTGGGAGGGGCCTGCGCCTTAACCCTCTCTGCCCCAGACGGACTGAGCTGGCCTGGTCGGTGACTCCGCGGCCCCTTTGGGTTCCTACCATGGCCCCCGAGAGGGGCTGACACTTCGGTCCCCGGTGCAGGTAAAGAAGAGAACCGGTGCCAGGACCTGCCAGGGGTGGGGCCCGGGCTCCTGGGTCTGAGGCCTGGACCCCAGGGCCTGAGGGAGGGGGGCTTGGGAACCTCTGACTCCTAGGTCTGAGGAGCAAGAAAGGTAGGAAGCAGGACTTCTGGGACCTGAGAGGGGGGTTCCTGAGGAGAGGGCACTGTGGACCCGGGCGCCTGGGTCCTGGAAGAGGACCCTCCAGGTTCCGCATGATACTTCCTTTGCCAGGTGAGAACCGCCCGGAGGAAGAAGGAAGAAGGCGCGGGCCTGGGCCTCGGAGGCGGAGGTGGGCCCCGAACCAAAGGGGGGGGTCCCCCCAGCCTGAGCCTGAGAGCGCGCCTGCCCCACTCAGCGAGGACCAAGAGGTAAGGGGCCGCGGGGAGCCAGGCCCCGGGGTCTCGGGCCAGGTCCGGAGGGACGCGGGACAGACGGGCAAAGGGACCGCGGGCGCTCAAGTCCGGGCGGCAGCCACGTGGCCCGAGGAAGTGCGGCGAGCCCACGGGCTGGGGTCTCCCCCTCCCGGGCCCGGCCCCGCCCGCCTCGCCGCCTCCCCCCAGAGCCGAGAACCGGTCGGGCCGGGTGTGGAGCGGGCGGTTATTTCCGTCTTGGCGGGGCTGGGGCCGGAGAGGACAGAGGTGAACCAGCTGTGCCCTCCACTCCCGCAGCTGGGGCGGAGGGAGGCAGGAGGAGGGCGGCTCCGCTGAGCCTCGAGTCGCGGAGCCAGGGCCCCTCGGGGTCCCGCCCTCGCTCCTGCACGCTCTGCCTCTTGCGCGTTTGTCACTAACAACAGCCCCTCTGTAGGAGCCCTGGCCGGCTGAGGGGGTTTTTTCCTAGCATGACCTCATCGCATCAAGCTGCTAGAGGGAGGTTAGAGCCCTCTATTTAAGAGGACCCTGAGGCTCGAGTCACTCCGAAGTGGAGTGACTTGCCCGAGGCCCTCAGAGCTAGCAAGAAGAGCCTGCACTCAGAAATGATTTCTAACTCATTATTCTCTGTCTGGGATGGAAAAAAGGAAAGAAACGCAAACATGGTCAGGGGTGTAGGAAATCCCTGGATATGGAAACATTGTTTCCATGGGGATGCACACCCACCCACCCTATGGGGGGGGGGGGGCTATGAACAATAGGGTATCATCTTTAGACTCTCATCAGGTTTAGACTCTGCCTGGTTTCCAAAACCAGCCCCCAACATTTGTTGCTGTGTGACCCAGGGCAACTTACTCCACCTCTCTGTACCTCAGCCACCACCTCTGTAAAGCTCACTGAGTTGTTCTGAAGATGGAATGAGTTTGTTTGAGTAACGCACTTAGGTGCCCTACCTGGCCCAGAATAAGTGCTTAGGACATACAACATCAGCATCATGACTATACTTCGCAAGTACCCCTAGCAAACAGGCATTCTGACTTCCATTTTTCAGTGGACTAAACTGAGGTTTAAGGTTGAGGAAGTGAGTTCAGGCTCCCACGGAAAGGAAACGGCAGGTGTGTTTGGCCAGGCACTGGAAAATGGCAGTGGCGTTGCGGCATTGCCTGGGAGGGCAATAGAAGGATGGGATGAGGGACAAACTAGGGTATGGGCAGGGAGAAGAGCCAAGTGGCAGAGGGCTGCCCGGGGAGGGGTCAGTTCAAGAGGCAGCAGGCAGTGGAAGTGGTAAGTCTAGGCTCTGGAGTCCCACAGAACTGGCTTTGTGACCTTGGGCAAGTCACATACCCTCTCTGAGTGTGTCCTTCTCTGGGACATGGGAGAATGATCTCAGGTGGCCACTGAGCATTTTATTGAACTCTTGCTGTGTCCTGGGTATTGCCAAGACTTTACTGGCAACATCCGACCAATCTTGCAATCTTGCAAAGAGACTAGGAAGTGTTATAGGAACATCCTATATTCCTATGTTCCATTTTGGAGAGGAGGAAATGAAGTCAAAAAGGTTAAGTAGCTTGCCCAAAGCCACACACACACACACACACACACCCAGATGGAAACCTAGGCATTTGGCTGAGTTGTGTTCTTTTCACCTGCAACTCACTGCAGAGTAAGGCGGGTCACTGCTAGCACGGGGAGAGGGGTTTTTGTTTTTGTTTTTGTTTCTTTTTTTAAACTGTGGATTGAGATTTATTAATGAGCAGAGATAAGCATTTAAAACAAAATAAAATAGATTAGAACTGAAAATATCTGAGTGCCTAGCATGTTGTAAGTCTTGTTTCATAAAATGTTTGTTTCCCTGGGGGAGGGTGTGGGGAGGAGAGGTGATTGCGTGTCACGTTGCCGTTAAAATATATTTTTTCATCTAGGCTGAGGTCAGAGAAGTTTGAGAAACACTACAGAGGTGGTAAATCAAGACCGGTTTTCTCAGAGAAATAAATGTAAAGTGTGTGTGTGCATGTTGGGATAGGGTAAAGGGCGATCCTCAGAACACATCCAACTATAATTATTTTAAATCCTCTTAGCTTTAATTTTTCTCTGCATTATCAGCGATATTTCCCAGGGTGCTAGTTACTAAAAGAATAGTGCTGACTGCTTTGACTTCTTCGTAGGATTTTATCAAATCTTGATCTTGTTCTACAGTTATTTGAGGAAACATCCTCTCCTCCCCCTGCCCCCAGCACTAGCACTGCTAATTAGCTGGCACTATTACAAATATAGTTGTCTTTAATGGAGATTGTCTATGTGCTCTGCAAGGAAGGTAGTGTTATTTTATCCATTTTACAGAGAGGAAACAGACATAGAGAAATCACGTAATTTATCCCAATCATACAGCTGGCAAAGAAAGGGTGGGGCTTCAATTCAAACAGAAAGATTTTTTTATTATTATGATAACAGTGACTGTTAAAACAAAAGTACAAGGTCATCAAAGTCCTTCCCAGAAGTTCCATAAAAACAGCCAGGTTCCAGGATATAGGCAAAAGTTGGCAATTTACCATATTTACCGTAGAAGCCAGGGCAGCCATGTGGCAATCGCGCACTGAGTTTATAGGGGACTAGCTGCCAGTTTCAAATTTATGCCATTCTTGCTATTTTTAGAGAAATTTGCAAAAATGTAACACATTATATTGTCCCTTTCAAAATCAAATAACTCGAATTATAAAATGTTGTACAAGTGTACAGATGCCCAGGCCCACCCTGAACCTGAATTTGAGGTTTTAGGCAGACCTGCATTATGACTTGTGTGTGCCCTAGGCAAAGCTTGCATGCATACATATTTATTTATATTTTATAACTGTGTTGGTGTAAAGACAGACGTAATCCACACATTTTAAAATAAGTTAAAACACTGTAACATTTTTTGGGCCTCTAGAAGTGTGGTGGGCCCTAGGCACTGTGCCTGGGGCACTTGGTGGACAAAGTCAGCCCTGTCTTCAGGAAAGGGGCCTCGGAGAAGCTGGAGTTTCTCTGCCAAGCTTAGGAGACGCTCGGAGGAGTTGGTGAAGCATGTTGCCTGTTGCCCGACCGGTAGGAGGACTGTGATATTAGTTCTTAGTGGAATCAAGCCTAGCAAAATTGCAGTCTGTGACTTAGGGCCTCCGAAGACGCCGTTTCCCGCCACCATCTGCCGTCCTGTTGTTTGGGAGAGCATCCTCTGAACCGCTGTCTAGGCCCAGGGTGGGGACGTGGGCTGGGTCGCCCCCTCCGCGCGGAGGCGGCGCTGACCCGTCCCCACCCCCACCCCATCCCCGCAGATGCCGGTGCTGAAGCAGCTGGGCCCCGCGCAGCCCAAGAAGCGGCCTGAGCGCGGCGCCCTGTCCATCTCCGCGCCGCTCGGCGACTTCCGGCACACGCTGCACGTGGGGCGCGGCGGCGACGCCTTCGGGGACACTTCGTTCCTGAGCCGTCACGGCGGCGGGCCGCCTCCCGAGCCCCGGGCGCCGCCCGCCGGAGCCCCGCGCTCCGCGCCGCCGCCCGCCGTGCCGCAGCCCCCGCCGCCTGCCCTCCGCGCGCCCGCGCCCGCCGACCCGCTGCTGTCCTTCCACCTGGATTTGGGCCCCTCCATGCTGGACGCGGTGCTGGGCGTCATGGACGCGGAGCGCCCGGGGGCCGCTGCCGCCAAGCCCGACTTGGACCCCAGCTCCGGGGCACAGCACTCCAGGGCCCACTGCCGCCCCAACGCGGATCTCGAGCTGGACGACGTCATCGGCCTGTAGGCACCCCTGTTTCCGACGCGTTTACCGTCCGGCATCCTACTTCTTTATACATAAACGGCTAAGGTCTCTGCTCCGAGGTCTGTCTCTTCACTTTGCTCGTGGGAAGGGAAGACGGGGTGGAGGGGCAAGGGGGATCAGTGATGGGGTCCCGGCGCCTTTAAGGACCAGGTGTGTGTCACCTGTAGCTCTTTCCCCGCAGAGGCTGGACGAAGGTCGAGATCGTACAGACGGTTGGCCTGGAGTGGTGGGATGTGGCCCCTTTAACTGCGGGGGGCGTGGTTACACGGTGCCCCTTTCAGGGTTGGTGTCCCAACGTCGCCGCTCTCACAGCCCCATTCATTCATCAGTTTTGACCGAGCGCCTGGCCTGCCAGACCTGCCCCAAGGCCCGGCCTGACTTGCTCCCGGGGGCCCACTGACTCACTCTAGGGGGGCCCATCTGACGTTCCCGGGGTCCGGCCTGACTCGCTTCCGGGGGTCCGCTGACTCGATCCCGGGGCCCGGCCTGACTTGCCTCCGGGGGCCCACTGACTCACTCTAGGGGGGCCCACCTGACTCGCTCCTGGGGGGCTCGGCCTGACTTGCTGCAGGGGACCCGCTGACGCTCCCGGGGTCTGGCCTGACTCGCTCCAGGGGGCTGGCTTGATTCGCTCCCTGGGGCCGAGTGCAGTGGCTCCGGGAGCCTGACTCCCGGCTCGCGTATCCAGTGAACCCCTCGAGGCGAGCTGCCCTTACCCTGTGAGCGGCCGCGCAGGAAAGTGGTTGGGAAGAGGCAGGGTCCCGGTGGAGGAGTCACACCCCCCCTCCGAAAGATGCGTCGGCCCGAGAGGGACAGCGGCGTCCCAAGTCTGGGCTACCTAGTTTGCGCCCTGCTGGGATACAGTTGTCCTGCCGAGGGCACGACCCACAAGGGGCGGAAGGGCGGGGCAGCACGTGCAAATCTTTAGGCGAGGGGCGGAACGACCCCTAGGTAAGGGCGGAGCCAGCCCAGTGACAAAACCTAGGGTAGGCGGGGTTATACACGCGGAGCGTAGCGGAGGGCAGCCCAAAAGGGCGTGGCCGCACCTGTAAACCTCCTGGACCCGCGATAGGGCGGGTCCGGGTCCCCGAGGGCGTCGGTCTCCCTGCGGGCGGTGCCCACCGAGCCTGTAAGCCCTTTGGACCGAGGAGGGCCACACACATGCATGGGCCGCTCAGGGGCGGTCAGGCTCCCCGAGGACAGCGTGCGCACGGAGCCGCCCGCCAGGCCAGTGACCGGAGGCCCCGCGAGCGCGCGTGCTAGGCTCCTAGGGCGGCGGGAACGGGGCGCGGCCGGTGACTTCCCGGCGAGGCTTCCCCCGCACCCCGCTCCCATGGCGGCGGCCCCCGCAGCCGAGCCCGCGGCGCCGCCGGCCTGCCGCTTCTTCCTGGAGGGCCGCTGCCGCTTCGGCGCCCGCTGCCGCCAGCCCCACCCGGGGGCGCCGGCGCCAACTCGCCGCGGGGCCGAGGCCGGGGCCGAGGCCGAGGCCAAGAAGCCGCCGCTGCGCACGGCCGCGGCCGTCATCCAGCGTATCCGCTGGGACCCGCGCCTCGACCCGGCCGACTTCTCGGTGGGCTACGCCGACCGCTTCCTGGGCGTGCGCGAGGAGCCTTTCGGCGCCTTCTGCTGGGACGAGCCGCTGGCGGCGCTCGGGCCCGGCGTCCTGGCCGTGCCGCAGCACCGGGTGCGCTACTTCCGCTTCCGCGGCCGCATCGTGTGGGACCGCGCCTCGCGCACCGACCTCGTCTTCGGCTCGGGCTCGGCGGCTGGCCGCGGGCCCACCTTCCTGGACGCGCTGGGCGGCGGGGGCGCGCACGACGGAGGTGAGGCCACACACGACGGCGGCGAGGACGCGCACGACGGGGAAGGCGCCCATGGCGGCGGGGGCGCGCACAGAGGGGTGGCTGCCGTTCCCGCTGATAACGGAACCGGGCTGGAGGCCGGGGAGCGGCGCAGGGCCGAAGGCCAGGCTTCCCCGTGGACAGAGCTTGAAAGGGTGTTGAAGCCGGCCGCCACACAGTGGAGCGGCACAGGCGGCCCCGGGATGAACCCCCGCAGGAGGTTTTCCTGAGACGGAAGCAGAGTAGGGTCCGGGTGCCTGGCCCTGGGAAGGCAGAGGGGCCGCTGGAGCCAGGGCCGCGGCGCCTCGCCAACCCCGCCCCACGCATTTTGTGGCTGTCATGGTGACTGATCCCGCGCTGCAGGTGGGGGCGGCCAAGGCCCAGGAAGAGCTGGTTCGAGCCGCACCCTCGTGTGCTGCGTTCATGGTACCCGCGGGGGCCCTACACCTGACACTAGCCCTCTTGAGGCTGACAGGCCCTGGGGAGGTAGCCGCCGCAGTCGGTGCACTAAGACGCGCGTGCTCTTGGCCCCAGGAATTCAGGCACCCCTGCAGCTGAGCTTTAGGAGCCTGCTTCTCCTGGGACAGCATGTGCTCTGTGCCCCCCCTCCCCCTCCCCGGAAGATATGGCCCAAGTGCTGAGAGAGAGGCTGGAAGCCGAGGGGCTCAAGAGTAGTACAGCCCCTAGGGGGGCTACACCCCCACCTCACCCGAGCCAAGGTGCCCCACGGATCTCAAGTCGGCCTCCCCCACCCTGGGTTCAGCCCCAGGCAGGAGCTGGGGAGCCAGCCCCTAGGGGAAGTCTGGCTGTGCCGCATAGGCAGGGCAGGGGACACCTACCAGCCCCTGGCTGAGCTGCCCCTGGGATGACAGTCCCCTCAGACCTCTGCAGGAGACCGCTCTCAACCCCAAAGAACCTGGGAAGACCCAGGCCAAGCAGGAAGGGACAAAGTGCTCTCTCTCTCTCTCTCTCTCTCTCTCTTTAATTTTGGTTTCTCTCAAGCTTCCAAATGGTGCTCAGTGATCCAAGGAAAGAATGAAGGAAGGAGAAGGGAGGGGAGAGGGAAGGGAGGGAAGCAGAGGAGGAACATCTGGAAAAAAAGCAGCCTGACAGTCCAGCTGTTTGCAAACTCATCGCACATCCTCCAGTTACATGGCAGAAGGGGGGGGGGCAAAAAGAAAAAGGGGAGGAAGAAAAATAACTTAAATAAACACACACAAAAAGAAAAGAGAAGGAAACATGACGTGAGCTGGTGATCCATGAAGGCAAGGGAGGAAGGGAGGGTAACCGTTTTACCTGTGCGGAACCAAAGAAGGGTGGCGAGCAGGAGGAGGAGGGAAGGAAGGAAAAAAAAACCAGAAGAGACACGGGGGTGGAGGGGGGGGGACACGGAGACAACTTAATGCAACTGCAGACGAGGCGGCCCGGCCAAGGTCCCGCGATGGCCTCCGGAGTCCTCCGTGCGGAGTGTGGGCGTGGGTGTGCTGGTGGCTTGGCGTCGGCATTTCTGGCGTGGGGGGCTGAGGGCGGGGCACAGTCTCTACACGGCTGCCCCAGCCCCAAACGCTGAGGCCCCGGAGGGCTGGGCAACAAGAGTCTGTGGTGAGGCGGGCAGGTGGCGGGTGGCGGGCTGGTGAGCTGGTGCCCCCGCCGCGGGCGGGCACGGGCGGAGCGGCCTGTCTTCTTCCGGCCCCCCCGGCATGGGATGGGCCAGGGTGCCAGGTTGGTACCGGAGTACGAGCTCGAGAGAGAGAGAGAGAAAACACTGAGACAGCATTAGTGGAGGTGCCAGGTGGACACAGAGCAGCCTACAGACCATGCCCCCAGCCCTCCGCTGTCCCACCCCCTCCTCCCCCAATCCCATCCCTCTGAGGCAAAAAATAAAAATGTAGAAAAAAATCTCTGTACAGAGCCCCCGGTAGGAAAACGGGGGACAGGGGCGGCGGCTCTTCCTGGAGCCCACTCCCCACGAACTAATTTACAACCCAAGTCCATGGCTCAAAAACAAAATCGGCAAAGGCGGTGCTGGGGGGCCACAGCCCTGCCCCCACCCCGCCCCCATCCGCGCTGGTGCTCAGAAGGCTGACAGCTGCGCCAGGCTGAGGCGGCAGTCGATGCTGGCGTTGTCCGGGCCCGTGTATGCCAGGCCCAGGGGCTCTAGGAAGGCCCGGCAGGCGGCCTCGCCCTCGAAGGCCAGCTCGGCCTGCAGGTAGGAGACTGGCAGCGCAGGGCGGAAGCTACGGAGACAAGAGGAGAATGTGATGAGGCGGGCGGCGGGCAGGGGAGGGCCCCACGAGCAGGGAGTGGGTGCCCCCCCTTAGGGCACCCAAAGGGTTTCCTCGGCACGTTACCTGCTGACCTCTCACCCCTCCCCACCCAGCCTCCCCACCTCCAGGGCTTGGGGGGGCCCGGGGTGGGGCTGGTGGCCCCAGCCCCGGCTGTGCCCCCCTTCACCCTCACTTACCTGTACGAGGGGGACCAAGGAGAGGGGATGGGAAGGAAGGGCCCAGCTGGCTCTTCCGCTGCTCAAGGGCCTGAGCGGTCCCTCAGAAGAGGGCCCGCTGTGGCCCAAGGGCAGGGGGCCAGGCAGAGGGAGTGACCCGAGGGGATGGGCATGGGTTGGCAGGTCTGACAGCTACTCTGGGGGACCCACCCCGGCTGTTCCCCTGGCCTGGGTCAAAGTGCCTCAGGAATGCCAGGCACAGGGTCAGCCAACGCCTATTACACGCTCGCAACAGTCACTTGAAGTCGCTAAGAAGACTTGGCGTGTGCCGGGAAATGGCTGTTAACCCGCTGAATTCTCTCCAGAAACTGCGTCACCCTACCCTTTAGAAACAGACGCCGAGGGAACCGTAACTCCAAAGGCGGAGCCACCTGGCCAGCATCACACAGGGGGAACGCCGCACAAAGGACATGACCCAGTCCCGCCTCAAGTCCGCGCTCCATCACAGCTCTGGATATCCATGGGAGCACAAGAGAGCCTGTTTCTCCCCACAACTGAGCTGGCCTCCTGGCCACCCTGCAAAAACCTGTTCTGGGGGCTCTGGGAGGGAGGAGCTGGTGTGCTAAGAGTGGGGGGAGGAGAGCGTGCGGCCCGTGTAGGCCAAGGCCCCTCCTACAAGGCACCTTCACGGCTACGGCCCCAACCAAGACCCAGCATATACGAACTAACCAACACAGTGACCAGCCCACACGACACCCCTGGGAGCCACACACAAGCTTGGGAGCTGCTATCCCGCTGCAGAGGGCAGGCTCGGGGACAGCCCACAGAGCCTTTAGACACCCCACCTCCCCGTCACTCCCAGGTAGGGAACCAGGCCCTGTGTATCCTGTCACCTTCATGTTTCTGTGCCACGTCCTTGTCTACTTCTGCGGCTCCTGCCCTGGCTCGGCCTCTGCCTTAAATCTGGACCCAAACCAGATCCTGGAGTGTGTCTCCTCACTTCAGTGTGACTGCCCCTCCCCAGTTCCACACCACTCCTGTGGCTCCTAAGCTAACTGAGGTGGCCCCTTGGACCTACCAACCTCTGACTGAGGGTTCTCAACCTTGGCAAGACTGACACTGGGGCCAGGTGATTCTCTGCTGTGGGGCGTCCTGGGCACTGCAGGAGGCCGAGCAGCATCCCTAGCCTCTACCCACTAGACACCAGTAGCAACCCCTACTTGTGCCAACAAAAGAGGTCACCTGACATCTCCCTACGTCACCCAGGGGCATCTCACCCCCGACAGAGAACCACAAGTTCCCCACCACGCATGTGCGCACAACACAGGAAATACCTAACGTACAGAGAACTTGCTCTTTTTCATACAGTCCCTGATCTGGCTTGTCCCCGCATCACACCTGCCTCCCTACATATTTTCTGTACTCTTAAAGGAGCTCAAGTTGGAATGGGGTCTTGGTCCCGTTAGATCAGAAGCTGCCAAAAGCACAACCAACTTTCCTAGTTTGTCTCTACCGAGGGGGAGCTCAGTGTCAGGAGAGCCTTGAAAGGTGAACAGAGACCTCCGAGTGAGAAAATCAAGAGCCCAGAGCAAGAAAACAAACCAGGGTCCAGGGTGACGTGAGCAGGAGAAATAGAGACTCGGGTGGAGAGGGAACCCTGGAGCAGCGAGACAGAATGGGGAAGAAGAGAGATGCAGAGGCGGGCCTAGGGAGACAGAGGGCCAACCGTGGGAAGGGAAGCAGGAGGGGCTGGGGAGCAGGGTACGTGTAGGAAGAAGACATGGGGAGAGAGGACCAGTGTCCAGGGCACGGCAGCTGGAAGCCTGACAGCCCAGGAGTGTAGAGGGAGGAGGGAAGTGGGGAAGGAAGGCAGCGGCAGGGCCAGCAGAGCAGAGGGGGCAGGGGAGAACCCAGCTTCACATACGTTTTGATCATCGCCTTGAGGGCAGCTTTGCGCTCCCGGTCTGCAAACTTGTCCACCAGGTACCCAGACATGCAGGGCGCATGACAGTAGAGCCGGAAGAAGCGGTGGTAGTTGCCCAGAGCCCAGGCCGCCCTCAGCGCCAAGGCGTGAGCCACGCAGGGGTCTGCCTTCAGTTCCCGAGTCAGGTACGCCAGCTCCGTGGTGATGTCTGCGGCCCGAGACAGAAGAGGATCAGCAGCGCCCAACCCTGGGGGCCTGGGGCCACCCCGTCCCGCAGGCAGCGCCTCTCACCTCCTGAGTTCTTGGTGAAGATGTAGTAGAGGATGCGATAAGCAGTGAACTCGCCCACGTTGCCTGGCAGGTTCTCGGCGTACAGCGACTTGAGCTGCGTCTGGCACTGGTTGAACTCCTCATGGTCGCCCTGGAGCCCGGGGCATGGAGAGAGAGAAAGACCGTGAGACCGGGACAGGGAGCCCAGGAAGAACCCGAAAGGGCCTCAGCACCCCACTCACTTTCTCCAAGGCGATGCGGGCGTGCGTCTCGTACACCTCCACCGTGAACTCCGTTCGCACACCTTGCACCTGGCGCGGCAGGAGAGCGGTGAGGCCACCGCAGGGCAGGGCTCTCCCACCACAGACCCTCCCAGCAGCCCCCTCACCGTCAGGTCCTGCCGAATCGACTTCATCTGCTCACAGGCAAAGGCGTAGTCTTGCTTCTCTTTCCAGTGGGACTTGACCATGCACAGAGACTTTTTCAAAACCTGGGAAGGAAACCAAATGATGGCTCAGAAAAATTTCAACAGGGTGAGTGAAGCCATCGCTAAAACCCACTACACCTCCACCAACTCAGTGTTCTAAGATGAAGGCGGCAACATCAGACTCGTTTAACAAGTTGCTACCAACTTTAAAAAGAACCCAACACGTTTGGCAAGAGTAACTGCTCCCGACCTCAGCTGCCCACGTCAGTGTGTCCCCTGGGACGGAATATGAACCATGCTGCTGCTGTGGCCTCAGGAGAGGACACGGGGGCCTGATCCCTCCCCGTCTCAGGCAAGCTGGCCTGGGAAGGCCGCTTCCTTAGGAGACGGAGACTAAGAGCCCCGCAAGTCTCCCGATGAGGTCACACGACCCGGACTTAATCTTCAAAACACAAGTTCTGTCCTCAAGTCACCTTTCAGAGAGCTCCCAGGCCCCAACGTCCCTGCCCTGCTGCAGGTCCCTGCCACCACACCACAGCCTCGGGTGCTGTCTCTGCCATCCTTCCCGTGTGGGTGCCACGGCCTCATGCTAGCACCCGCCCTGCAGGGAGGACCTGCCCACCCCAGGCACTTACCGCCACAGGGCGCACAGTGGATGGGTCAGGGGCACAGGTGAGACGCAGGTAGTGCTTGGTGATGTCAGGGCAGGTACCCACGATCTGAAGTTCCTGCCAGTCTGGGTCAGCACCACTGCTCTCCAGGCTGCCCATCTGCAGTACCAGGGGCTCGAGGCGCAGGCGGCGGGAATGTCCGTGCTGGAAGCGGGCTGCCCGCTTCTGCTTCTTCAGCTCACGCTCAGGGTCCTCGCACTCTAGTGCGGCCATCTTTTTGCGGCTGCGCTTGGTGGGACCAAGATCATGCCTGGAAAAGGAGGTCAGGGGTGAACAAGGCAGATGTCATAGCCTGCCCCTCCCACTGCACCCCAAGAACCCCGATCTCAGCCCCAACCCCCTGGCCAACCGCCCAGAGTCTCACCTCTTCCCACGCTGTGCCCTGCCTCGGCCCCGGTCCATGTGGGCCCCCCGACCTCCTCGGCCCTTCGGGGGGGGGTTCCTGCGACCCACAGGGTGACACTCATTCCCTGAGTAAGAACTGTCTGAATCCGAGTGGGAGTCACTGCACAGAAGCAGCAGGGAGGTAAGGCCTGAAGTGGCCCCTCCTCCCACGCCCCTCCCCCACCCCCAAGCCCCCAGTCCCCCAGTCCCCCCCGTACCTGCGGCGGAAGTGGCGAGTAGGGGACCGGGAGGAGGAACGGGAGCGGGAGTCCGTGCTGGAGGAAGAGCTGTTGTCCTTCATGAAGACATTGCGGTTGCCAAACTTGGCGAAGCTGCTGCCCCGGGCTCGGCCAGCACCCCCAGCCCCTGGTGTCCCTCGCTGGGACTGGGCACCCCCGCCCCTTGTCGCTGAGCCTGCCCCCCTGGGAGGATGAAGGCTGCTAGGGGCCTCCCACCGCTTCTTCTTGGGGCTCTCAGCCACAGGCTCCCGAGTCAGCCTGAGGATATAGCAGGGCAGGGCATCACCAACCCAGCGCCCCCACCATCCCCAACATCTGCCAGCCGCCCCAGGAACACACAGCCTCAGGCAGGAAAGGAACTTACCCAGGCGACTCAGCTAATACACTGCAAAAATGGGAGGCAAACCCAACGTTTTCTCTGTCTAGAGAGTGCTCTTCGCAGCTGAGTACTGTGCACTCGCCAGCCTTCACAGCCTGCGCCCCACCCCAGAACTGCACCCCCAGGCAGCGCCTGGACCTCTGCTCTACGCTCCTGGCCTTCCCCCCACCCACCCCCCGGGATCCAACTTTCCCACTCATTCTCGGGGCTCCAGGTGCCTACGTCTGTAGGTCCCACTTCAGCACCCAGAATCGCCCTCCTCCCCATCCCCAGCCTGGACTAACCCCGGCAGGGGCTCCCGACTCCAGTCAATGGTGTAGGCCGAACCATCCTGCAGCCGAGCCTGCAGCAGCTCCTTGAGCAGCTTCTCCGTCCGGTCCTTGTCCTCCTCCGATTCACAAGCAGTGAAGCAGCGCTCCACATACTCTTTCATATCCTGCGGCCAATCGTCGGGCTTCCCGGACAGGCTCCCCCTGGGGAGGGCAGATGGGGGACTCAGCCGGGCAGCCAAGACCGTCATCGCTCCTGCTCACAGGGCAGACACATGCCAGACACAACTCAAGCATCTTTTTCCCCCGCTCATTTCATGCCCACAGCAACCCTGAGGGAGGGACCCCTCCCCTTTCTGGAAGAGGAGACTGAGGCTCGGGGTGCAGACTGACTGCAGAGGCAAGGGAGCAGGGACAAGAGCAAGGGGGTAGCCATCACCTGTGGTTCTGGGCTTTCTCGGGGTTGGGCTGGGGGCCGAAGCTGCTGTGCTGGCCCTCTGAGGGGGAGCTGAAGCTCTGGCTGGTGACAGCAAAGGGCCGTTTCTGGATGTTGAACTTGAGACCACCGGTCCCAGGGGCTGCTGTGAGAGCCGCAAAAGCTGGGGTTAGACCATCCCCTGGCCCGCCTCAGGCTGCCCTATCCCCGGGAATGGGAGACGCCAAGCTCCAGTGAAGGGCTCCAAGGCAGGTGCATCCTAAGCCTGGGGATGACCACAATATCCACACGTGCCCCACGCCTGGCTCTGTAAGGTCCAGTCCCCATGCCCCCTCTTCTTCCCAAGTCTACCGCCAACTTACGCTTCATCCGGTTCCACAGCTGTTGGCCCTTCTTGGGCTTGGCAGGCTCGGAGTAGGTGTGTGGCCCATAGGCCTGGCCTGAGGCAGGCCCCGCTTGGCTGTGCTGTGTGGCTGGGGCCGTTCCAGGCTGGGGGCCGCTGTTCAGATTATGAGCCCCATGCGGGGGGTTGGAGGGCTGAGGGGGCTGGGCTGCCGGCAGCTGCTGTGGGGGGGCTTGGTAGGACATGCTTTCTTCCATGCCAGGAACTGGGGGCTGGTGGAGGAAGCCGGTGCTGAGGGCAGGAGGAGAGCTCCATGCTGGCTCTCACACTGTCCTCGCGATGACGGCCTCACTCAGCTCCCAACCCTGCGCGGAGACCCTCCCACATCTCATTGCCCTGGGCGCTCAGAGCGACTCCCCGAGGAACGGAGAGTTACTGCCCACACTCTTCACAGCTGAGAGGACTCCGGCTCAGACCCTGAGCTGCTCTCCAATGGCCCCCAGCTGCTGAGCGGCAGCAGCGGCCATTAAACCCTGCCGTCCACCTCCTAGTGAGCGTCGCCCCGACAGTGCACCCATCCGGGATTACTATCTGAGCACATCGTGCGTGCCAATCAAGACCCACACGTGATTACACACATTCTCAGGGGCCCTGTGAAGGGACGATCCTTCCCACTTGACGAGAATGGCTGAGATGCAGAGACATCACACGACTTGCAGTAACACCACTTGATGGGAAGCTGAGATCCCAGGCCGGATCTACCCACCCTCCCTGCACCAGCCCCACACCCCTCCACACGGTACGCTAAGTGCGAGGCCTGACTACGTGTGTGATGGCGTATGTATGTGTGCACGTGCTAGGGGAAAACTCAGAAGACAGGCTGCCATGCTGCAAACCGCTCCCACCATCACCCCAACACCGAGCCCCAAGTCCTAAACCCATCCTGGTTTTAAAAACCGTGCTTTGCCCTCCTCGTTCTCAAATCAGGAGTTGCTTGGCAGGAGAGAAGCCAGGGAGCTGGCAGCTTAAAAAATGCAGGCATCCCCACTACCCACCCACTCACAAAAACTACATTCCCCTTCTTGAATGTGCCACGGAGCTAGGTGGGGGCGTTACCTGGTTCAGAGCCCCCTGGTGCTGGGGTGCCGATGGTTGCTGGGGTGTGGCGGAACCGTAGGAGCTGGCCATGCCATACTGGGAGGGAGAACCATAGCTCTGGTACATGCTCTGACAAAGGCACAGAAACAAGGGTCAGTGGAGGCCCAATTCCCTCCCCCTTCTCCTGCCTGCTCAGGAGCCATACGAAACCTGTGACGCTCCACTTCTCCCTCACTCCTTTCTATTTCTCTCCACTGCATAAATGCGCCAAATTCTCTTGCGTTAAAAACAACTAAAATACAACGAAAACCTCTATCGATTCCATTCTTTATTTAACAAATACTGACCATCAACTTTTCTAAGCACCACAAAAGAACCAAAAATAAGATATGAAAACCCATGAACTAATGAAGTCTACACCCAAAATGCACACAGCTGTGGACAGATACAAAGCGTGTCAGGTGGTAAGCTCCGTGAGAGCGGGGTGGGGCAGAACACTGCTTTAACTAATCCCGTCGGTCAGAGAAAAGGGCTCCCTGAGGCATGACCTGGGAAACCTCTGCAAGGTCGGGGCACAGAGAGACGGGGGAGCAGGGGAAAGCTCTCAGGTGGACCACGGGGGCAGTGTGCTAGTGGAACATGTTTCGGAGGCTGCGCTGCTGTCTTCAAGCCCTGGCCCCTGGAGCCCGCCCGCCGGCTCCCACTTCCAGCACCCGGCCTCCCGCCAGTCCCTGCAGGGCTGGGCGCTCACCATGGGGTAGTAGTAGCTGTACGGGTAGGCGTAGCTGTACTGCTGGTACCACTGGTAGTACTGCTGCTGCTGCAGGGCCGAGGCCTCCGCCTGAGCCACGTACTGCAGGGAGACACGTGTGCCGTCAGCAGGGGCCTCCGCCTCCGCCTGAGCCACGTACCACGCGGAGACACGTGTGCCGTCAGCATGGGGCCGTGGCCCCCGCCTGAGCCACGTACCACGGGGGGAGACACGTGTGCCGCCAGCATGGGGCCGTGGCCCCCGCCTGAGCCACGTACCACGGGGGGAGACACGTGTGCCGTCAGCATGGGGCCGTGGCCCCCGCCTGAGCCACGTACCACGGGGGGAGACACGTGTGCCATCAGCAGGGGCCTCCGCCTCCACCTGAGCCACGTACCACGCGGAGACACGTGTGCCGTCAGCATGGGGCCGTGGCCTCCGCCTGAGCCACGTACCACGGGGGGAGACACGTGTGCCGCCAGCACGGGGCCGTGGCCCCCGCCTGAGCCACGTACCACGGGGGGAGACACGTGTGCCGCCAGCATGGGGCCAAGGCCCCCGCCTGAGCCACGTACCACGGGGGGAGACACGTGTGCCGTCGGCACAGGACCAAGGCCCCCGCCTGAGCCACGTACTGAGGGGGGGTCCCACGTGTGCCATCAGCACTGGTAGCAGAAGCCCACGTACCCTGTGGCCCCCAAATGTGTCTAATTACTGGTGGCTAACTGCTGGGGACACAACTGGGTCCACCTCTCTCCAAGAGTCACAGCCTCTACGGATGGACTCGGGGCACCTTAGGGACCCAGGGCACATCCCCCTCTTCAGGCTGGATTCCCAGGGACAAGAACCACATGGTGCCCTGGGTTCTTCAAGGAAACAGACCTTGCTCCCACTATCTGAGGCTCCTAAAAATCTTCAGGGCACCCTGCCCTTGTTGATACCAGAGAACACCAAGTGTCTCCCTCCCCAGCAACCCCCACTCAGGGCACCCAGGTCCTGGGTGTCTTCTCACCTGGGCACTGGCAACAGGCCCATTGCTGCTGGCCTTGGCGGAGCTGCCGGCGGCTCCTGCTTTGCTGATGCTGGCCAGAGCCTGGCGGGCCTTCTCCCACTCTGGGTTCTCATGCATAGGAGCCTCCATGCCGTTCTCTCTGCCTGCCCCGGCCACCATGCTGTACTGAGAAGACCTGCAAAGAAGGGACGTCGAGTCAGTCTTTTCTCCCCCCTGTACACAGTGGGCAAAATGCAGACAGGAACATACCAGGACTTGAATCCTAAACTCCCTCCTCCTACCTACTGGAGTCTAAATTTTTAGGTCTAGAATATATTTTGATCTGTAATATGCTGACAATGGTTTTCTGTCTCACCCCTTCCTGTGAGGGAATATCCAACTAGAAATAAAAACCTAAGGCACTTTTCCAGGTGCCTGATACACAGCAGTTGCTAAATACCAAATAAAAATACCAGCATCCTAAGAACTTAACATAGCCCCTAGTACCTACTAGGTCTAAACGGTTTATGAGTCAATTCTGACACCTCCCCAGCCAGCAGGCTATCATCACACTGTTTTGGAAAAAAACAAGGTATTAACAAATTGATAAATGAGAATATTAAGTGTTGGAGGCTGCACCTTAATCATAGTTCATGGAATGAATCATCCCAATTTTGAGAAATAAGCACTGTACCGTGAAAACAAGATACTCAGAGAGATGAAGGAAGACCTGACTGTCCACATTACAACCAAATGCTTCCCTTTACCCTCGTGGCCAGAGGAGGAGCTCATCCGCACTCCACCCACAAGGAGCGCTAGGGGACCTCCCGTCCCAGAGGACAACAGTGGGTCCTCCTTCCTCTTGCCCTCCCCTCCGGCCTCTGTCCCTCTAGCCACACTAACCAATCTGTGCTACGTTGATCACCCACGTTGGCCGCCATCTGGACCTTGGGGCATAAGGGGTGGACCTCAGGAGCCAGACTGCTTTCTCACTGTCTATGAGAAAAAGAAGGAGTTAGGGAGACTCAAGGAGGAGCAAGAAAAAGTCACAAAGTGGGGAAGAGAAGGAGATGGGCTCATGAGAAGCCAGACAGAAAAGGAGTGTCCGTGAAATGAGGACTCGCTGAAGAGGATTCTAGGTGTAGAATAGAAGAAAAGGGCTTCTGTGTGGGGGGAAGGCCTTCGCCTCCCTGCAGTGCTCTGGGTGGAACAGGAAGGATCTGAAAACGGGGAAGGCTGAAGGAATTTCCCAAGGGGGAAGAGAAGGACCTGAAACCCCTAAGAGAAGAGGGAAGGCCCGAGGGAAACCCTGGCACAGAGGGCGGGAGGGGGTGGAGGGACCTCAAGGAAGGGCTAAAAAGTATTCCAGAGGGAAAAACAGCTCCTGAGAGGAAGCAGAACAGTCTGTAAAGAGGGAATCTAGAGAGAACGCCAGAGGAAAACAACTGCAGAAGTCACTCCGGGAAACAGGGAGAAGCCCCGAGCGAGCACGGGGAGCCCTGAAGGGAAGAAACGCGCTCTCGGAAAGCTCTCAGGAGACTGCTGTCAGAAACAACCCCCACGGGCTGGGGGGCTCCGGAGAGGGAGCGCTGGAGATGCCTCACCACGTCCAAACCACCTTCCGGGAACTCCGAGTGGGGCGGGCAGGACTGCGAGAAAGCGAGGGCTGCCTCGGGGCCTAAACCGGGGGGGTTGAGAAGCATGGGTGGACTCCGAGGCGAGTCCCCGCCGGAGACCCCGCCGGTCCTACAAGCGAGGGGACGGGAACGTGGAAGACGCCCTGGACAAGCAAGCTCGGGAAGGGGCGGGGAGAGGCAGGAGGGGACGAGTGGCGGACAGCGCACGGAGACAGCGGGCGTGTCTCACGCGCACCGGACGCGAGGGGCACCTGGCCGTCCCGGGGGCCCCGAGAGGGCAGTGGCGCCAGGTGGAAGCACAGCCCGTCCGGGTGCCGGCGACCCACTCTAGAGTCACCGCCCGGCCGCGCCGCGCGTGCGCACCACGACTCCGGCGGGGAGAACGCGGCTCCGGAGCCGCGCGTCGCCGGGGGAACGCCATCCTCCCGGTGGAACCGCCCGGTCAATGGGGGTTGAAAGGGGGCGCTCGGGGCCCAGGTATTCCGAGGGCGGGGGCGGGGAGGCCGGCCGACGGCGCAGGCGCAAGGGCGCGCAGGCGCAGTGGCCGCCCGTGCCCGCCACACCCAGTCGTCGCTCGCGCGCGGCGTCCGTTGGTGCGACGGCCCACCAGGCCTCGGGACCCGCTGGGCGTAGGGCCGGAAGGAGATGCCGTCCCCGCCCGCCCGCCCGCCGCTCCCCACACCCACCTCAGCCGTCCGCCCCCTGGACTCGTCAGCAGCGGCCCAAGGCGACAGCGACAGGGCCGCGGAACTGCTCGCGACCCGGCTGGTTCTCGTCTTCCTTGGGCTTCGACGTCCTGACCGCGGCGTCCTGACGTCACGCGGAGGCCTCGCCCCACCTCCCTCGACCCTGCACCGCCAATGGGCGCCGCGGGCTTGACTTGGGCCCGCCCTCCGCTTACGCAAGGACGCGTGGGCGTTTAAGGCAAGCCGGAAGACAGGGTGGGGACGGTGGCCCCGAGGGGACACGCGCGGCGGAGTCCGCGGGCACTGTGCCCGAGCACGCAGTCCTATTTTGGCTCAGTGAGTGGTAGCCATTGTTTCCAGATACAAGCTAACGTGAGGAGGGTTGTAAGACTACCTCCGTACAGCGATGTGGAAGCCCAGGGCAGAGCATGGTGAAGTCGGAGAAAGGGGGTGAGGGCAGCCTCCAGCCGGGAAGGGGAGCTTCCCTGGTACATAAAATTGCAGAGGCGCCCGTGGCAGAGGACGCGGCGCGCGCAAACACGCGGAGGCGGGCGACCGGCAGAGCCTGGGACCTGGGGACTACAGGGGGACCATGGCCGGGGCAGGTGGCTGCGGCGGAGTGGACGTGTGCGGGGTCCGGGGTTGAGCGGATAGGTCTGGGCAGGTGGGGGCCCGGGGCTGAGCGGGTAGGCGTGTACAGGTGGGCAGGTGGCAGCCACTGGAAGTGCACTGGGGCCAGGTTGGGGAATGTGGACCTGGTGGGCAGCAGTGTGCCATGTGTTTCCATCCAGGCTCCTGACCGATGACATGGTCCAATCCAGCTCAGGAACCGCTCCATGGAGTCATTGTAGGCGGTAGAATAGTGTTTCAGAAGCGATTTCCTTCCACATTAAAAACTTTTAAAACTGTTAGAAACTTTTGTATTGATGACGGAGTATCATTTTGTTAGCACAGTTGATCTTTTTCTGTCCTTTAACTTAAAAAAAAAACTGTTGTAAGACAATTTGGGGTTTACATAAAGTTGTAAAGGTAATTCAAAGTCCTGGGTACGCTACAGCTGGTTTTCCCTAATGCTATTATCTCGCATTCCTGTACTATATTTGGTAAAACCAAGAAACGAACACTGGCACATTACTGATAACTAAGTTGCAGCTTTATTTGAATTTCTTTTTTTTTTTTAAAGATTTTATTTATTTACTTGAGAGAAAGAGAGCACATGAAAGGGGGGAGGGTCAGAGGGAGAAGCAGACTCCCTGCCGAGCAGGGAGCCCGATGCGGGACTCGATCCTGCGACTCCAGGATCATGACCTGAGCCGAAGGCAGTCGCTTAACCAACTGCGCCACCCAGGCGCCCTGAATTTCTCTTTTTCCACTAACCTGTCCTTTATGTGCCAGAGTCCAGTCCAGAGGACCCCACTACATTTAGCATCCCTGTACTTTCCACTGTTACTTTTAAGGTGGGTTTCTGGTACGTAGTGTGTAGTGGGATCCTTTTAATCCAAGCCAACAATCTCTGCCTTTTAAAAGAGGTGTTTAT
Organism: Zalophus californianus; assembly: GCF_009762305.2. NCBI lineage: Eukaryota > Metazoa > Chordata > Mammalia > Carnivora > Otariidae > Zalophus > Zalophus californianus. The sequence continues at coordinate 56,817,244 of NC_045611.1, read as the reverse complement.
AACTGCACTTTTAACATGATTTTTGGTATGATTATGTGTAAATTCATCATTTTGCTATCGGGTTTCTATCTGTCCCATCTTTGTTTCCCTTTTTCTGCTTTCTGGTATGAGATTATCTTTTTTTTAATTGTCTGTATTTTAGAGCAGTTTTAGGTGGGGTCTTTGGGACATGTTCTGCCTCAGTTCTCGGCGGCCCTGCAGTCAAGACTCTGATGACCGTGGGCTGTGGCGATGTCAGGGCTCACCTCGATGTCTTCTGTCTCAAGGATCACTCTCCTTTGCCTGATGCTGAGTCTTGAGCACTGTTGTTTCACATATTTTGTCTGGCCTTTTGGTTGTTTCAGGAAGGAGAGCAAATCTAGTCCCTGTTCCTCCATCTTGGTTGGAAGTGAAAGTTCTCTTATGTATGGTTTTTAAATAAAAGATTTTCCCTCTGTAAAGGTTATGCAAAATGTCCTTCTTTCGGGGCGCCTGGGTGGCTCAGTCGGTTAAGCGGCTGCCTTCGGCTCGGGTCATAATCCCAGGGTCCTGGGATCAAGCCCCGCATCGGGCTCCCTGCTCGGTGGGGAGTCTGGTTCTCCCTCTCCCTCTGCCTGCCTCTCTGCCTACTTGTTCTCTCTCTGTGTCTCTCTGCCAAATAAATAAATAAATAAAATCTTAAAAAAAAAAAAAATGTCCTTCTTTCTAGGTTAAAGCTTCCAGGTTAAAGATCACTGCCGGGCCTGTTGGCAGGAAATCAGGTGGTCTGAATCTCAGGGTGCTTTTGGAATATCCCAACAGATCAGCTTCAGCTTGTGGACGAGAACTCAGGGTCGCTAGAGGGCAGTGTTTGAGATCAGCGCAGCCAGAATAGCTGTGGGCTGGCCCAGGGTCTGGCAGCCCCGCTAGTCAAGAGGAGAAATTGAGTCAACGCTTGGCCCCCAGAGCCCCTCACTGGAAACTGCGGTCGATTTTTCCATCCCAGCTTCAGGCCACTGCACACAGAAAACTTCCTTGAATGTTACTTGCAGTGCACAAGACAGACGATTAGGAAGCCCAAGAGCAGCTCTCCAGTGGCAGGCCCCCATCGAGGGTCTCACATCTGGCACTGCAGGCTACCAAGCCTGACCCAAAACCCTCGTGCACAGTACCTGCACTACTCTGATGGCGCTTGGACGTGACCCCATCAGTGTTTCCAGAGGGAGGGAGCATGAGCGTTGACACCAGGTGGGGGAGTAGTCTGTTTTTGCTGCCCGTCGAGTTGAGGGAGACTTGTGGTCTAGGAGAATCTCAGAGGAGGGCCTGGGGAGCTGTCTTACGTCCCCCTGCCAGGGGGTGAGGCGGCGGAACTCCCACAGGTCACATGACTGCCCACAGCCATCTGGTGGTGAGTGTCAGGCAGGGCCCTTAATCATGGCCTCCCCTGCGTTTGTCCACTGTGCTGCCACTGTCTGTCACCCCCAGCTCACCTCTCCTTTCCTAGGCTGTCCCTAAAATCCCGAACCCAAGAGCCATTGTGTTCCGGAGAGCCCTGCCGGGCGGTGATTTATGGGACTCAGCCCCTCTCCGTGGCCTTCAGCTCAGAGTTCAGCCCGTCCACAGCCCTTGACAGACATCCTGAGATTTTGATGCCTCTGCTTCATTTTCCCCAGAGTATAACAGCCTGGCCAGAGGGTCATACGTGAGCAGACTGTCATCACAGCGTCGGGAGCTGCGCGCCCCAGCGTCCTCCAGAGCCCAGCCTTGCCAGCGTCGGTTCTCAGCACTGTTCTCACGGTGTCATCGCGCGGTGGGTGGGGAAGGAAAGCGTTCCTCCTCGTTTCAGATTGCACTTCCTAATTGTCAGGCTTTGAACACCTTGTTGTCTGTTCCCTGCTATTGGGGTTTGCACTTCATCGAATTTGCATCATAATCGCTTATTTTCAAATTAAGTGGTCCTTTTCTTAGTGTATGGAAGCTTTGTAGATTATGTTTATGTAGTAATAAAAACACATTTCTCAGCCATAGGTGTGAAAACAATTTTTCCCTAGACTACCAATTTGCCTTCTGGCTTTACATTTTATTGTTTTTAGTTCCACAATTTGTCAAATAAATTGCCTTCTCCTTGCCAGCTTTGGGGTATCTTGCTGGAAGTGTTCCCTTTCCAGCAAAGGTACACCACATACAAGAGCCTCCTACTTATTCTTTGTGATATGTTTGCTCCTTCCTTTGTCTCTGGTAGATTTTCTCCTGTCTCGTCTGTAGAACATCTTCTTCCAGATGGAGACCAATGGTGTCCGCAGAGCTTTGAAACCACACGGCCTTTCACTCTGACTTGACATCTGTCTTCTGTCACAGACACACACACACACACAGATCTATTCCTGGCTTGTCTGATCTCTTCCTGGGTCAGGACATGTGTTCTACTTTTAGAATCAGGCAAAAAAGTCATTATTATTTTAAAAACAACAAAACAAAAACCCAGTGTCCTTGGAAATACCTGGCAGCCAGGAGGAGGCAGTGGAGGGGTCTCCCCGGCCCCAACCAGGAGGCCAGAGCAGGGAGGAGAAAAATAAGGACCCAGCTGCTTGTAAAATAAAGTTTTCCCTTTTATTTCAAATCAACCCATTCCCGAGTTAGTGCCATAAGTTGAGATGACAGCCCTAAGCCCCCTGGGGCCTGGCAGGGACAAGGACACTCATGTCCCTTCGAGGATGGGCCTGGTGGCCAGGGGTGAGGGGTTGCGGGGCTAGCTGGCTGCCCCTCCCCGCCAGCCCCAAGGCCTGGCCTGTCCCCTGGCTGACTCCCCGGGGCAAGGGCGCGCGTGGGAGAGGGGGCAGGGCAGGGAGGCGGTCCGTGTGGGTGTCCCTGGCCAGAGGTGCTGTTAGAGGCGAGAGCCCAGTCAGGCTGGGTTAGTGGGGTCTTCTCCGGCAGCCAGGGAAGGAACTGCAGAGAGAGGCAGACACAGCGCACCAGATGCAGGCGGCAAGGCCACCCCCCTGCCCGGAGAGTGAGAGGCGAGCAGGGGCTGGCCACAGGGGGAGCTGGGGTACCACCCTGGAAGCTCACCGGGGTGGGGGCTCAGGCTCCAGTCTGGCACGGAGGAGGGGCTCAGATAGATGACTGCCACTGCACGAAGCGCTTGGATTCCTGCGGGGGAGATCGGGGAGGGGGCGTGGAGGGGATCTGGCTTTGTAGCACAGGCCCCTGGCCTCCTCCCTCAGACCAGCAAGTCCGGTACCTGAGGGTTGAAAGGGTCGTCATCATCTGCGTCGTCATAGTCGTCACTGGGGGGCGATGGGAGTAGCAGAGAAGCAGGATGGGGGACCTGTCAGGAGGCTGCCGCCCCAACAGCAGCCCAGAGGTCCAGCCCACACCGCCTCCCCCCGGGACCACGCCCGCCCTCCCCTCCTGACCTGGGTGGGAAGAGGGCCCAGGCACGGGGCAGGCTGCAGAGGGCGGTGGCTAGGGCCCCTGCAGACAGGAGGGAGAAGAGCAGCAGGAAGAGCAGGCCTTCCAGGGCATCCTCACACAAGCCCCGCAGGGCAGCGCCGTAATCCTGGGGTGGCCGGGGGCGGGGGGGGGGGGGAGGGCGGGTGTCAGCGGGCACGCCTCCTCAACCCCACACAGCCGGCTGTGCCATGCTGGACAAGTCATTCAATATCTCTGCCTCCGTACAAGCACACAGGAGGTGCTCCAAGCACAGTCATCATTACACGTGCAGGTGTAAACCCAAATCTTGGCCTCCCCTCCACCCCACCTCCAGCCACCACACCGGCTCAGCCTTGGTCCAGTGCTGGGGTTCCGACACCGTGAGCCCGATGATTCTCCGTCGCGGGGCGTCCCGTGCACTGTAGGATGTTGAGCGGCATCCCTGGGCTCTGCCCACTACATGCCAGGAGCACCCCCACCCTGGCTGTGACAACCATTGCCAAATGCCCCCCCGGGGGCAAAATCTCTGGCTTACAACACTTAGAATAATGCTTGGAAGAACCCCTGACTTGGAATTATACCTTGCACATAACGCACACAGTAAATGCTGGCCGCCACTCCCGGCATCCCTGGAAATGAGCTGAGCCATTTCCTGAATGCCCAGCCATCGTTCATCCCACAGATTAGCCAAGGGCCTGCTCTGTGCCAGATGTGGCTCCCAGTCCCAGGGATACATGAGTTACCAGGCTCCAGAAAGTCATTTCAGATGACCGTAAGCCGAGAGGGGACCAGAAGGCAGGACCGGGCCCCGACAGCAGGAAGGAACCGTGGGCTCGAGGCCCGGGAACTGTCTGAGGGCTGCTGTGGCCCGTGCGGGGACGGGGTGCAAGGGGCTGAGGCTGGGACCAGCCCGGGCCCTTGCAGGTGAGGCCAGGAGCTAGACTCTAATCCATGTGCCAGGGAGTCCCTGGAGGGGTTTAGTGGAGAAAGAACTTGATCGGATTGTGTGACAGAGGCTCACCCAGCTGCTAGCTGTTGTGAGAGGACAGATGGGGTGAGGGGGCCAGCAGGGGAGCAGGGAAAATGCTCTGCGGCCCCTGGGTGGGAGGGGAGGAGGGTGACCAGGGTAGCAGCAATGGTGGAGGGAGCCACGCTCGGAGTCCAGATGGGCTTCAGAGCAAGGGCCGGCAGAGCTTTCCTGGGGAGTGATTGTGGGAGGTAAGGACAGACGGCAAAAGGGATGATCCTAGGTTTCTGGCTTGAGCCCCTGGGTAGGGGGCAGCAGTGTCTGGTACTGTGCCAGTGAAGCCCGAGCGAGGGGCCTGTCAGAGCAATGGGGCGTTCTCTTTTTACTGTACCAGGCACCTAGACAATGCCCTTTCATCCCCCTCCTAGGCCTGCAAGCAGAGATCTGGGCCCCCTCACACTGCTGCCTTTTGCCGTGACAGAAAGTTGAAGCCCAGAGAGGGCAAGCCACTTGCCCAGAGTCACAAAGCCTGGAAGGGGCAGAGGTGGGATTAGAGCCAGATCTGTCAGGCTCCAGAGGCACCCTCCTGCCACTTTATCCCTGATGTCCCTCAATCCTGATTGTAATAGGTGGGGACCCTAAAGCCCAGAGAGGGGAAACTGAGGCCTGGAGTCATGGGGTGCACAGAGTAGAGAGTGAGACTCTGACCCACCCTCCCCCCTCCCTCCCTTCCCTCTGTCCACAGTGAACCTTGGGAAGTGCGATCCGGCCCAGTGTTGGCCTGGACCACAGAGAAATTTGTGGGCCTCAGTTTGCCCTCGAATAAAAGAGCAGGGTTGCCTTCTAGGGTTCTGCAGCTCAGGTATTCAGCAATTCTGAGTATTGATTCCTTGCCCCCACCACCACCACTGCCCCCTTGCTAGAGTGCCAATCTGAGAAGCTCTGGGGACAATGGGAGCCATGGAAGGGATGCGATCGCTAAGGATGCCCACACAGACTTGAATTTCAGATGCCCAGCAACAAAAAAATATTTAGTACAGACATGTCCCCAATATGGCGTGGGCCCTACTTACAGTGAAGAGGTATTTGTTGTTTGCTAAATCTGGCAGCCCTGTTGGAGAGCCCGGGGGTGGGGGGGACAGACAAGAAGGGGGGAGGAGGCATGTGCGCTCCTCCAGGGGGGAAGACTAGGCCTGAGTGGCAGTGGGCCCTTGGGATGGGGGTGGGGTGAGGAAGCAAAGGGATGACACTGAGTGACTGCCTGGCGGTGGAGGCTTACAGAGGGAGAGGTGGTGTGCCAGGGCCAGTGGGGAGACCCGGCCCTCTGCACGTCATCTGTAAGAAGGGGAGATGAAAATATTTCCTTCTGACAGCATGACTAACGAGGGCAAAGGTGCATCCCACCTGTGCCACACCTAGTAAAGCCAGGCACAGGTGAGTCACCCTAACAGACTGTGCCCGCCCAGAAAAGCGGGTATCCTCTCTGTCTTTCACGGGTGAGGGAATGGGGACTCGGGGACTCTCTCCTGCCAGTGGCCACACAGCTGCGGCAGAGCCAAGGTTTGGACGTGTCTGCGGACACCAGGCATGCTTTCTCTGGGCTGCTCTGCCCAGCCCTGCTGCTTCAGTGTGGAGAGCCTTACAGCTACTAAGCCCCTGCAATCCCGGTTCATTTATAAGGGAGGAAGCGGAGGCACAGAGTACTTAGTGACTTGTCTGGGCTCAGGAGCTAGGACAGGAGCCCACGCACGCTGTCTCCAGCATTCCCGAGGCTGCAGGGGCTCCAGGGGAGAGACGGGGAGGGGGTAGGGAAGGGGGATGGGGAGGGGTGGCGGGGGGGGTAGGGGAGGCGGTGTAGGGAGGGGAGGCGGTGGAGCGAGCGGATGCGGACGACAGATGGACGGATGGGGGTGGGTGGATAGGCAAGGGAGAAACGTAAGGATTTTTCGGGCTCCCTGGAAGAATTTGGACGGGGGACAGGGCGCACCTTGTGCAGCCCGCGACAGTGCAGCAGCGCCACCAACTGGTGGAAGTCTCCTTCTGTCACATTCAGCGTCTCCTCCAAGGACAGCAGAGGCTTCTGCGCGGGAGCAAGCGTTATCCCACCTGCTCCTGCGGGGCCGGGCTGGCCCGGGCTCCGCCCCTCTCGGCGGGCTCCCCCGCAGGCGCGGGCCCCGCCCACAGCCCGCCCTTCCCCTTGGAGTCGGGCTGTGGGGGGAGCGCGGGCGGCCGACCTGCGCAGAAGGGAACTGGGGGACAGCTTCCCGCTCGAGGCCCTGCAGCTGGGAGTGGATGTTGGCCAGAGCTCGCTGCGACAGAGTCAGCCTCTGCGGGAAGACAGGGGGAGGAGGACCGGGTAGTGGCTGGCCGCCCCCAGACCACTCTCCTCCCCGGGGACACAGGACTGAAGGCCCTGGCGCCCGCAGCCTCCCGAGGACCCGCAGTCCAGGCCCAGCCCGCCCTCCTCCACCCGGCTCCCTTGCCTGCACCCCTAACCTGTTGAAAGGGGTTGGAGACCGCCTGATTGCAGAGGAAGTAATAGTTCAGGATGTCTGAAGTAGGAGGGAAAGAGGGGGAGCCCATGAGCCTGGGTCCCCGCAGCCTCCCCAACCCTCAGGGCGAGGGGCCTCTCCCCAGCCCAGGGGCTCCTGTCCAGCGGCCTGCATTCAGGGACAGGCTACTGTCCTGCCGTCCTGCCCTTGACTAAATTGTGCAGCATTTCTCCCAAGCGGCCAAATCTTCCCATTCCTGGGGAGGGACGCCCAACCCTGTCTCCCAGCTGCTCTCTCCTGAATCAGGCATCTGTATCCCTCTCTTTCCCATGCCACCAGGAGAGGTGCTGAGAGCTTCTGACACCCAGCACCGCCCCCCCACCGGACCCCAGGCAGGACTGGGCAGAGAGGCCTGAGGATGCAGGGCCTGCACGGGGTTGGTGGGGTCACCTGAGCTGAGCCCAGTCTCCTCCTGGGTCAGGTTCAGGATGTAGGTGTCAGGACTGGAGCAGAAGTCACTGAGGCCCTGAGAGAGGCATTAGGAAGAGGGGCTCAGACCAGAAACTGCTCTAATTCCACAGAACTCAGTGTCTGGCTCACCTGCCCCCCCAACCCCTTCCCTGATCATCCCTGGGGAGCCAGGAGTACAGACCCCCGCCCCTCCTCCCCCAGACCCAGGAGTCCAGACCCCCAGCCCCCTCCTCCCTCAGACCCAGGAGTCCAGGCCCCAGCCCCCTCCTCCCTCAGACCCAGGAGTCCAGGCCCCCAGCCCCCTCCTCCCTCAGACCCAGGAGTCCAGACCCCCCAGCCCCTCCTCCCTCAGACCCAGGAGTCCAGGCCCCCAGCCCCTCCTCCCTCAGACCCAGGAGTCCAGACCCCAGCCTCCCTCAGACCCAGGAGTCCAGACCCCAGTCTCTCCTCCCTCAGACTCAGGAGTCCAGCCCCCAGCCCCACCTCCCTCAGACCCAGGAGTCCAGGCCCCCAGCCCTCTCCTCCCCCAGACCCAGGAGTCAGGACCCCCAGCCCCTCCTCCCTCAGACCCAGGAGTCCAGGCCCCCAGCCCCCTCCTCTCAGACCCAGGAGTACAGACCCTGCCCCTCCTCCCCCAGACCCAGGAGTCCAGACCCCCAGCCCCCTCCTCCCTCAGACCCAGGAGTCCAGACCCCCAGTCCCCTCTTCCCCCAGCCCCTCCTCCCCCAGACCCAGGAGTCCATGCCCCCAGCCCCTCCTCCCTCAGACACAGGAGTCCAGACCCCCGCCCCTCCTCCCTCAGACCCAGGAGTCCAGCCCCCAGCCCCTCCTCCCTCAGACCCAGGAGTCCAGACCCCCAGCCCCTCCTCCCTCAGACCCAGGAGTCCAGGCCCCAGCCCCTCCTCCCTCAGACCCAGGAGTCAGGACCCCCAGCCCCTCCTCCCTCAGACCCAGGAGTCAGGACCCCCAGCCCCTCCTCCCTCAGACCCAGGAGTCCAGACCCCCGCCCCTCCTCCCTCAGACCCAGGAGTCCAGGCCCCCAGCCCCTCCTCCCTCAGACCCAGGAGTCCAGACCCCCAGCCTCCTCCCTCAGACCCAGGAGTCCAGACCCCAGTCTCTCCTCCCTCAGACCCAGGAGTCCAGGCCCCCAGCCCCTCCTCCCTCAGACCCAGGAGTCCAGACCCCCAGCCTCCTCCCTCAGACCCAGGAGTCCAGACCCCAGTCTCTCCTCCCTCAGACTCAGGAGTCCAGGCCCCCAGCCCCTCCTCCCTCAGACCCAGGAGTCCAGACCCCAGTCTCTCCTCCCCCAGACCCAGGAGTCAGGACCCCCAGCCCCTCCTCCCTCAGACCCAGGAGTCCAGCCCCCCGCCCCTCCTCCCTCAGACCCAGGAGTCCAGGCCCCCAGCCCCCTCCTCCCTCAGACCCAGGAGTCCAGGCCCCCAGCCCCTCCGCCCTCAGACCCAGGAGTCCAGACCCCCAGCCTCCTCCCACAGACCCAGGAGTCCAGGCCCCCAGCCCCCTCCTCCCTCAGACCCAGGAGTCCAGGCCCCCAGCCCCTCCGCCCTCAGACCCAGGAGTCCAGGCCCCCAGCCCCTCCGCCCTCAGACCCAGGAGTCCAGACCCCCAGGTTCCTCCTCCCTCAGACCCAGGAGTCCAGACCCCCGCCCCTCCTCCCTCAGACCCAGGAGTCCAGGCCCCCAGCCCCTCCGCCCTCAGACCCAGGAGTCCAGACCCCCAGGCTCCTCCTCCCTAGTGTCCAAGTCTCTAGCTTCTAGACCTCAGAACCTGTGTAGTCCTTCCCCTCAGGACCTGCCCCAGGGCCCAGGGGCCCAGCCTCCATTACTCACCACAGCTGTAGCTGCCTCCAGGCCCATGGAACCCCAGCTCAGGACAAGAACCAGGAGACTCATCACTGTCATCCTATAAAAGGGGAGGGGATTGGTTTCGGGTTCTGGGGTTTCTAATTTACTTGCCTCACCTCTTCCCTTCCCCCACCCCAAATCCCATCACTGCCCCTCCCCCTTCCCCACCAACCTCTGGAGCCTGGAGGATCAGAATTAGGGGAGACAGGGGGAGTCTCAACAACCTGAGATTGTTGACATTGAACTGAACATCTGGTCCCTGCCTGGGAGTGAGGGGGAGGATGCTGAGAAGGGCCCTGGGCTGCCAAGCCAGCAGCCCAGATCCCAGCCCAGAGATGCCCCTGCCTTGCTCTGGGATTCTGGGAGAGCCACTGCCCACCCTGGACTCTGCTTCCTGGCTCGGAATCTGCAGGAGTCCAGTGGTTCCCAAGCACGTCTCTCAGGTTTGAGCACAGCTTGGTGAGCCTCCTGCTCTGCTCACACTCCTCCAAGGCATGGGTGCCGCCAGCGCTAGAACTGCGGCCTGGTTTTCCTCTGGGGATGGGGTCTAGGGGCAAGGGTCAGCACTGGAGGGTGGTCACCATCTCTCAGCCCCAGGGGGAGGCTGCATGGGACAGCAGGACTTCTCACGCAGGGTGGGTGTGGAGACTGGGGAGCACCAGCAGGGCCCCCAGAGGCGTGGAGGATACAAGGACTGCTCTGAATGGAATGGGCTGGCCTGGGTCGAAAACCAGCTCCAGCACTTCCGGGCTATGTGGCCTGGGGCAAGTGGCCCAACCTCTCTGAGCCCCTGTCTCCCCCTGGGTTAAATGGGGAAAAGGAAAGCATCTCCTCACAGGGTCAGTGTGAGGGTTCCCGAAGAGGGCTGGCCGCACAGAATGAGCCATTAAATAAGGGTGTGGTCTTGAGCTTCCCGTGAGCCACGTAACGGTCACGCACCTCAGATGTGGTCACCTTCTGCCTCCAGTCCCCCCTCTGCAAGTCAGGTGCCTGATGGGCGCCTCCTTCACGGGGCTGTGTGTGCACAGCCCTCAGCAGAAGTCAGTAATCACCCCATCCTCAGTGCAACCATGATATATATATATCTCCCCCCCCTAGGATTTTGGAGCCCTTCCCGCGCCTCAAGGCCTGTGTTTCTGGGTCTGCCCAGCCCGTCCTACACTAGGCCTGGTGCCTCTGTACGTGCTGACCCAGCCCAGGACCTCCATGGAAGTTTGTGGGACGAGAGAATGAGAGCATGAACCTGGCAAGGACAGTGGTCCCTGTTGCAAGAGTGCTGTCGGATGGAAAGAGGTCCCCTTGTGCTGGCCCATGAGCCTGCCCTGAGGGCACCCAGACTTACACGATCACCAGCCACTTGCTCTGCTTTGCTAGGCCCAGGAGGGTGAAGAGGCAGACCAGCAGCTCCAGGAGCAGCAGAAGGACATAGGCCAGCCACCTGGGGAAGGGACAGGGTGACACTGAGCAGCAAATCCAGCCCTCCGTACCCAGGCTCCCAGACCAGGGCCTGGCAGAGGGGGACGGCACCCCCCACGCTCATGCCCTGGTCCCCAGGCCACAGCCAGCTCCTCTTGAAATGGGTGCATTGGGAGGCGGGCCACTGCAGCCAGTCAGAGCTCAGGTGCCAGGGTCTGGGCACCTGGAACCCCACCCTGGCTGGACGGTGCACAGGCCCTGTCACCGGGGACGAGCGTTTGGCCCCCTGGAGCCCCACCTGCCACAGCACCCTGCAGAGTGAAGTGAGTGGTTCCCAGGCGCGGGCCGAGTGTCCTATTGCACGACCCGGGGCTCGGCCAGGCTCTCCACCTCCTACCTGCACGCAACCTTGTCTCAGGAGCTTTGCCTCCTGTGCCCTGGTTTCCCTGCCTGTAACGTGGGGGAGATCCGCAGCACCTGCTCCGAGAGGGTGTTGTGAGGCTAAGGAGCACGAGCTTGGAAGGGTGCCGGGCACACGGACACCCTGAAATAGCAGCTTGAATGTTACTCAGAGAACTTCAAATGCTAGTTAAGTATTAATGATTGATTCACTCTGCTCGGAAAGGTCCGCACACAGCTGTGTGAGGCTGGAGCGCTGCAGTGGCAAGAGGACCCTCCTTTCCCAAGGGGGAGCCGGGCCGCGTGGCTCTGGGAGACCTGCAGGCTTTTGCTCCCAGGGCCCCCACCGCACACCCCAGCTTCACTCTCTCGCTTCCGTCAGGAGCAGCCGACCCTTCTGCCCTAAGCCGCTGTGAACTCCTGCTCTGGGCTTCCAGGAACTTGGCCAGGAAGCTTTCCCTCCAGGGGTCCCTGTAACCTTGCAGGAAACTGGCCACTTTAGCTGGGGGAGGACTCCCGAGGGCCAGGCACTCATATTGGTACATCCAGAGACGTTTCCTGTTGGCGGTGGGTCTGCCTCACTCCGGCGTAGCCTGCACGGCTACCTAGGGCCCTGGGGGGGGCTGAGGCCTGGCCCGTGGCTAGGCCACAGTGCAGAACCCGGACTCCCTGGGACCCAGGCCTGTCTGATGCCCCGCGGGGGCGTCCTCGTCACGGACTGCTTCAGCCCTGGTGGGCCTCCACCCTGGAGCACAGAAGCCAGGAGGCAAGAGACGGGGTCCTGCCTCTGCCCCGGCGCCTGGGCAGGACCCTCAGAAGGTGTCGGATAAACAGGAGACATAATTCCTAGCAGCCAAAGCAATGAGGACTTCATCATATTGGCTGTTGGCAAGGGTGCCTGCCCCAGATATCTGCATAACCTGTTCCTCCTTCACATATCACCTTCTCGGTGTGGCCTCCCCAGACCCCCACCCCCCACGCCCACACATGCCCACTGCACATGCAAACTGCCAGTCACTGTCCCCAGCCCATCCCCCTCCCTTGCTTCACTTTTCTCCAAAGCTCTTACCACCCACCACCTCACAAGTGTTTGCTCCTTATTGGGCCCCTTCCTGGAAGATGGGCAGAAGTTGCTGTCTTGTTCATTGCCCTGTCTCATAAAAACTTACATTTTCCACACACCTGTATAGCATGTGCCCATCACTTTTGTAAGCACATAACGGATATGCACTCATCTGATCCTCAACAATCCAATGAAGGGAGCACTACGCATCTTTCCCACTTTACAGTTCGGGACACCAAGGCACGGAACTGGTAACTTGTCACAGGGTCACGGAGTGGCCATCTGGCTTTAGAGCTCGTGTTCCTAACCACTGGGGCACCCCTCTCTCTCACCAGAAGGTGCTAAGTAAGGATCTGTTGAGCGGATGCATGTGTCAGATGGATGACTGAGGGGTGAGTGAGTGAGCGGATGAATGCGAAGATGTGAGCAGGCCATGGGGTCCACCTCCAGCCTGGGCACGGTGACACTCGGGACAGGTCATCCTTTGCTGCAGGGAGCCATCCTGTGCATTGCAGGATGCATCTCTCGTCCCCACCTACCAGGTGCGAGTAGCGCCCCCTCCCCCAGTTACGACAACCAAACTTGTCCCCAGACGTTGCCCAATCTCCCCCGGAGGCACAGTCACCCAGGGTGAGAACCCCTGCCGCCCAGGGCAAGGAAGAGCGGTCACCCACCTGTACTCCTCCACAAAGGACACATCTTCAGCCACTTGCAGGGGGCTCAAGGGCACTCCCCGCCAGAAGGCCAGCGCCTGGAGCTGCTGGGCCACTGCCTCCGCCTGCCGCCGAGCCCCCCGGGCAGCAGCCACCAGCTCCAGGCGCTGCACCAGCACCTCCTCCAGAGTGGTCAGCTCTGTCCTCACGGCCTCATCCAGCCTCTCCACCATCTCCAACACCTGCGTGCAGAGGGGAGTCTGGGGTCAGAGGGGGGCATTGTCTGGGGAGGCCGGGGTTGGGTCCAAGGGTGTGGGGGTGAAGTAGGAGTGGCAGGTGTCTGAGATCTGGGGGCTAGGACATCTGTGGAATGAGGTACAGGTCTGTGGCCTCCCATCAGGAGCTCTGGGTGGGCAGTGTCTTGGGTCCCAGGTAAGATTAAGGCAGAAGAACTGGAATTATGCCTGAGCTTTTGAGTCTGAAGTTGGCATCTGCCTGCCTGGGTCTGGGGTCCTGAGTCTCGATTCCATGGTCCAGGGTCTGCAATGGACATGACATTTGAGGTCTGAGGTCAGCCTGGGTCTCAGCTCTGGGTCTGGAACCCTGGGCCTGGGGATGGGAGTGAGGCCTTTTGTCAGAGTCCTGGGTCTCAGCACTGAGGTCCCTGAGCTTTCGTTTAGGCCACAGATCAGGTCTGAGGGCCTGGATCTGACCTGAGGGCAGGGGTTCAGGGCTGAGACTAAGTGAATTGGGGTCTAGATTTGAGCCCCATGTTCCAGATCTGGGTTGAGGGTCTGAGGGTGCCATGTGTAAGGTCCCGGTTGCAGTCAGGGTTGGAGGTGGGGTGTACGGTCTGAGGTCTGAGTCTGAGTCTGGGGTCCCAAATCTCAGGCGTGGGATCTTGGCTCTGAGTTTGGGTCCCGTTTCTCTGGGAGGTGGCCCTTTGTTTGGGTATGGGGAACAGTCTGGGTGTGGGTCTGGGGTCTGGCCAGTGCCTGGCCCCTCACCAGGTGGTCTATGGCGCTGAGCGTATGGTTGGCATGCAGCAGTGCTGAGCTGAGCTGGGACACCCCATCACTGGTCTCGCTGTTGCCATAGAAACCGATGCCAATGCCGGCGCTGAGAAGGGGAGGGACGGGGAAATCACAGTCTGTCCCGGGACCCTGGGGCCGCGTCCCCCCACCTCCTCACACACCCGATTCCATCTCCCACCCCCCACCCCAGTGGTCCAGTCCGTCGTGGGAAAGGAACGTCTCCAGCATGGCCCCCACCGGTTGCCAAGGTAACGGGAAGCCCCCCCCGCCCCCGCCCCAGGGACGTCATTGTGATGCTAATGGTGGGTGGAGGGGAGGGGCTGGGGGGGCAGATTTAACCCGCACCTCACTGGAGCGGAACCCCTGTCCCGCCCAGCCCCAGGAGAAGCCCTCCCTCCAGGATTGCCGGCCCCACACCCAGCCCTCCCTCCTTTCCTCAAGCACCTGTCCCTTCAGGGTGCCACCATCCCCTCCCCCCCTCCTGGGGGTTCCCAGGAGTGCTGGCCCCCAGTCATCTCCCGGGGCGGGGGGCCCGAGGCTGGAGCTCCCCGCCTTCCCCCGCCCCCGGGACCCAAGCGTCTGGCCAGCTGAGAGCGAAGCAAGGGAATGTGGGCCGATGGGCCAGAAGCCTGCGCCCCCGCCCCTCCGCGGCCGGCACACAGAGCTCCATTGTGGGGTCTGAATGCGGGCCCATCCCCCCCCTCCCCCAGTGTGTCCCTCCGACCGGGCGGAGAGAGCCGGACGCCCTCACAGTTCCCAGCCCGGGCCACCGGGCCCCACCCCCAGCCCTGGATCCCACGCCCGCCCCGGCGCCCCCGCCCATTGTTCACAGTGGGACAAAGCTGCTCTTGTTCCCAGGCCGCTGGGGGCCGGCCGTGTCTCTCCCCCACGGGGTCTTTGTCCACCACCCCCGTCCACCCCCAGTCAGGAGAGCCCGAAGAGGAAGCAGTTTGGATATAGGACGCCCAGGTCTCCTCCCCCACAGACACCCCCAAACACACTGTGCTGCTCCCCGCTGTGAGGCAGTGGGGTAGGGCCCAGCCCGCCACTCCCCCGGATCCGGGGCGGATCTCTCTCGGATCCAGGCGTCCCGATCTGTGGGGGTGGCCTGATGGGGAGGGCTGTGCTTAGCGCTGGCTCTTGGGGAACGGTGTAAGGGTGTGTCTTCAAGTGCCCCTCCCCTCTCTCCCGCCCCTCCCAGGGGGGGCCGCAAGAAGAACCCCACCACCACCACCCGGGCTCGGAGAGGGGCTTGCGGGTCTCCACTCCGCCACTTGGGCAAAGGGGCCTTGAAAAGTTGCTTTCTTTCTCCCTCTCCCTGAGACTTGCCCAGGGTTACCGCGAGAAGGAGTTAGACCAGCTCAGGCCTGGTCTCCTGGACTGTAAATATTACTTGGCTGTCTGTCTCCTTGACTAGAACATCAGCTCCAGGAGGGCAAGAGCCTCCGCCTGGCCAGTTCAGTATCTCCTGGCACATAGTAGATCCCCAAGAAATAGTTGTGGAATGAATGAATGAATGAATGAATGAATGAATGAGTTAATGAATGACATCATTACTATAACGTCCATTTCAGAGATGTGGAAACTGAATCCTGGAGAGATTACATCACTCCCCTAGTTGCACAGCTCTTCAGGGACAAAGCCACTCTTAACCCCTACCCGCTCCTGCAGGCCTGGCTGCCCTTGGGAAGTCACTCCTCCTCTTGAAACTCAGTTTGTCCATCCATGAAATGGGAGCAGTGCTTCCTGCTGCAAGGCTGAGGTGGGTTTCTAGGACACCCTCAGGAAGACTGACCGAGATGGTGGGCAGCCCTGTCCCCACTCCCCACCCACCCTGGGGCCCCATTACCAGCCGACGAGAAGGGCAGCAATGCAGCTCCAGGTGACACAGCCTCCCCCGGGTGGGGGGCTCTTGGCCCCAGGGGGCTCTGGGGGTCGGCAGCAGCAAAAGCGGATGAGGTAGACAGCAATGAAAATGAGGCTCAGGCCCAAGCCAAGGCCTGCCAAGGCCGCCACCAGCAACAGGGCCTGGGGAAGGGGGAGACATGAGGCCTCAGAGGAGCTCACTGCTCCCTCCCTGCGTGGCTGGAGGTCCTGGATCCAGGACTTTGGTGGAGGTGGAAGGCAGGCCTGGCTAGAATGGGGGGCCAAGCCCAGCCTGTGGTTTTAAGGTTTGTGGGGAAAGATGGGGTCCCCAGCCCCTCCCAGGCTGGCCGCTGGGGCTCGGCGGTTTAGGGCTGGGTCACTGGAGGGAGCTTCCTACTGAGAGGCCTAAATCTTGGGTTCTAGTTCTGCTCTGGGTGTGGCCTTCGGCTGGGGCCTTCCCTCTCTGAGACTGTCTCCTCCTCATTCCAACCAGGCAGTTGGAATAGAGCATCTCCCAGGACCTTCTGAGACCTGCATCCCGAACTGGGTGGGACCAGGGGGTGAACAGGGGGTGCCTGTGCCTTGGAGATGGGTGCGAAGGTTTCCTCTTCCTCCTCCTTGCTGGTCCTCCCCTCTCACTGCTCACTCACTCCCCTGATGCTGAGCTCTGCACACCCACCGCAGTGTGAGTCTGTCACCCAGGGACTCACGGGGAGGGGGGCGTGACAGCCTCCATGACAGGGTGTGTGTGCAAAGACTCAGGGATGGAGACTTGGAGACAGGGAGGCACAGAGAGCTAGAGAGAGAGATAAGAGCAGAAAAGCAGTGATGCAGAGAAAGGAGACACAGAGACAGATGGTGGCAGAACCAAAGGCCGAGAGGACAGAGGCAGGGAGAGAACAGCTACGTGCAGTTGGAAAAGCCTCACAGGACAACGGGGCTCTCCATGAGGCAGGACTTTACAGGGGGTGCCCAGAATGGGGCAGGGGTTTACCTTGAGCCACACAGCAGGTAGGGGCGACATCAGGAACAGAATCACCCCTCCAGACTCACTAATGCTCTTTCCTGTAAACCACTGTGTGTCTCCGCCTTCGCCTTGCAGTGTGGTGTGGAGTGTGTGCATGTGTGTGCGCGCGCACGCGCGTGTGTGTGTGTGAATGACACGAGTGTGTGGTGCATTTGTGTTCCTGACTGTGAAACTGGATGTTTTATTTGTGCGTCTGCCATGAGATACTACACCTGAATGTGTGTGTGTGTGTGAGAAAGTTGTGAGTGTGTTTGAATGTGAACGTGTGTGTGTTATATTTGAGTGAATATATGTGTATATATGTGTGAATTTGTGTCTGACTGTGTGAGAGTTAGAATGTGAGTGTTGAGAGTGTGTATACAAGTAACTGTGGTATGTGAGTGTGTATGAGTGTGTTTAGGTATGTGTGAGTGTGAGTGAAGGCAGGAATGATGTGTGTATGAGTGTGTATACAAGTGAGCTTGGGGTGAGTGAATGTGTGAGTGAGGGGGAGCAGGAATTGTGTGTGTGAGTGTGTGTATATATGTGTGAGTGTGGGGTGTGTGAATGTGAGGACAGGAATGTGTGTGAATGTGTAAACGTGTGTCCGTGTGTGTGTGTGGATGTGTGAGTGTGTATACAAGTGAGTGTGGGGTGTGTGTGAGTGTGTGAGGACAGGAATGTGTGTGGATGTATAAACACGTGTCCGTGTGTGTGTGGATGTGTGACTGTGGGTGTGTATACACGTGACTGTGGGGTGTGTGTGAGTGTGTGAGTGTGTCTTCCAGCCCGGTGTCACCCAGTGCCTGACTTTTTCCAGCTGCACCCACAGCGGTCATCTTCCTGGGGGACAGTGTCCCCTCCTGGGCCGTGTGACTTCATGCCTGTCCCATTGCTGTCACCCTGCCTGTCCATGCGGGGGGGGGGGGCGGAGTGAGCCTCTCCCGGTGCCTTGGGCAGTGACTGGGGCCAGCAACGGGTGCATGGTCTCCTCTGCCATGAGCAGGTGTCAGCGGCCAACACTGGAGGTCGTGACTGTGGACACGAGAGGCTGTGGGTGAGGGGTGGCCGTCCCTGTCTGGTGGGGAGAGGGCGGCATGGAGTAGGCAGGGAGGAGCTGCTCCCTGCTGGCACAGCCATGACCCAAATAGCTCAGAATACAGCACACATCCCCCTCTCTGCTTTTCTGGGACCCCCCCACACACCTCCTAAGCTCTCCAATCCCCAGGCCTTTATCCCAGGAGCTCCCTAGCACAGATTCCAGGGGCCTAGACCCTATAGGCAGGGCCCAGGACACATCCAGGGGCTCCACCAGGACTCCCAGGCACCCCCCCCCACGCACACACTCCCCCACCCTTCCGCGGCTCAGCCAAGCCTCGCTCCTCATTAATCTCAAAGTCAAGGACTTGAATTAAACTGGGTCAGGGGACAGTTCCTTCACCCCTGTTGGAGCTGACCCAGGCTGGGCCCCCTTCCCCAGGGACCCTTGCTTCTGTAACGTTCCCACCCCAGCTCCACCCTCCGGACCCATTTCTGTCACCCTCTGGTCCCCAAATGGAATCTCATTCCCCCCACCCCGAGCACCCTGACCACCCCTTCTGTCCTGGGACTGGGGACCGGCTGGAAGCTTCCTCTTACAGCACCTCCACCTCGTTTACCCAGCCCTGGCCCTAAATCCCTCACGCCCCTTCCCCATTTCAGGTCTCAATCCCGTCCTAAACCAGGGCACCCCAGCCTTCTTCCTCTCCACCCTTAACAGTTCCTGTCTCACCTTAACTGGACCGCCCCGATCCTATCAGGGGAGGGGGCATCTTTTAGGACACGGAGAATGGACCTATCGCCCTGATGACCCTGGAGGCTAGCTTCCCGGGCAGTTCTCAGAGACCCTGGAATCCAAGGCTCCCCGGTCCCTTCTCTCCTCTGGGACTAAGGGGTCCAGGGCCCTGGCCCTCCTTTATTTAAGGAGCCAGGTCTCTGGTCTCCCAGCGCCTGTCCCAGGGGAACCTCCAGGTATGGGAGCCCGATGCTCCTCCTCTTTCAGATACCCCAAAGTCCGGACCGGCCCCCACCCCCGGAGAACACAGGAATCTGTCACCCAGCCCCCTTCTCCCTCACGACCCCTAAGCTCTGCCTCCCCCCCTCCGCCCCCGCCTCCCAGGACCCCGCACCCGCTCCCACCTGCTGGTATTCTTGCTCTTGGGGCGCGAACCCACTGGGTACCGGGCGGAGCTGGAAGTCGGCGCGGGGCAGCTGGTGGAGCAGATGCACCCAAGCCGAGGGTCGGTAGCCCGGGGGCGCCCCCATAGCCCCCGGGGAGGGCGCAGCGGGGCCGACGCCGGGGCTGCGGGAGCCTCGGCAGTGGAGCGGGGCGCGGGCGGAGCGGGGTCTGGCGGGGCTCAGGGGATCCGAGCAGGGGGAGGGAGAGGGTGGGGGGCGGAGATTGGGGGAAGAGGGGGGAGGCGCGGGCCAGACGGGGACGGTGCTGCCCCTGGTGGCTGCCGGGGGGAGTGCGGCGCCGCAAGCGGGCCCCAGCGCTCCGCCCCTCAGTGACGGCTCCCACCTGCGGCCGGCGCAGGTACCACGCTGTCCAGCGACATCCCTGTCCAAATGAGGCCGCTCATACTGTGCTATCACCCCACAGCTGCAAAGGATCCCTTTATCTCTAGAAAGAACCTTTACGTCTGTGCAAAGGTCACTAAGTATTTGCACAGCATCTTACAAATAACCGTCAGTTGCATCAATAAAAAAACCCTCACTTCTGTGTGTAAGGGTACTCTCCTCTGTAAAGACTGTCATTTGGGTAAAAGCCCCACCTTTTAAAATCTGCATAAGAACACAGCTTCTATACGCAAACCTTCCTAGGTGTGCAGACCACTCCAGAATGTACGCCTGCATACCAGGGTTAAGGACCCCTCACATCGGCATAAGGACTCCTCCCGCCCCAAGAAGAACCCCGCTCATTTATCTAGGGACCCCTGCCATCTTTATAAGAATGCCTGCCATGTGTTTAAGAACCTCTCCAAACTCTTTTAAGGATACTTCAGTGTACATAAGCGTCCCCCTTCCCCTTGCCATTCACTTTAGAGTTCACAGAGTATTTTTCCAGCTGCCGCCTATAATGAGTCTCACAGGAACACACTGATACCACCTGATATGTGGGGAAGTAGAGACCCTTGGAGGGGACCCAGATACTTTGACATCACCACCCGGGCAGTCACCGTGGGAGCTAAAACTAAGGTTCCCAGGAATCCGACCCAGGGATCTGTCCCACCCTTGTGGAGCTAGGCTAGACTTTGCCTCCTGGGGTCCCCACACCTGGCCTCCTCTGGAAGGACTGAGATGGGCAGGAGGAAAAAGGGGAGGTTAGTACTCCACCTTTCTCATCCCAATATTGTGCCCCAGATTGGTAAGAAAGGGCTGAAGATAGGTAGTTGCCCATCCCATTGCTAGGAGAAAAATAATGATAGTGGTGGTGATGGTCATGGTGGGGATGGTCATGATGGTGATGATGATGATGATGATGATGGAGATGATGGTGGTGGTGGTGATGATGATGGTGGTGATGGTGATGATGGTGATGACGATGGTGATGATGGTGGTGGTGGTGATGATGTTGGTGGTGGTGATGATGGTGGTGATGGTGATGATGGTGGTGGTGGTGATGTTGGTGATGGTGATGATGGTGATGACGGTGGTGGTGATGATGATAATGATTACGGTGATGATGGTGGTGCTGATAGGAATGAGAGTGATGATGATGATGGTGTGATACTGATGATGGAGACAGGGAAGAGTGAGGATAGTTGCCCTCACCACACACACACACGCACACACACACACACACTCTCTCTCTCTCTCTCTCTCTCTCTCTCTCTCCTTCTCTCTCTCATCCTCTCTACCCTGGTCTTCTCCAGCCCACCTCCAATTCCAACTCCAGTGGCTGGAGTCATGTCCTCCACTGTCCCCAGCTAGATGGGATGCATGGGGCCTGGAGATGACAAATTTCCTGAGATGAGAAGCCATGAGTTGTGCTAAGTGACCCCAGGCAAGTGACTTCCCATCTTGGAGTCTCTGCTTCTCTATCTGTAAAATGAGGAGAAAGAGGTGAGATTATTAGCCTGTCCTAAAAGCTCTTGTTGGATAATCTTCTACACCATGTCTGCAGCCACTGTTTGCAGAACCAGCAGGACTTGCTAAGGGGGAGAAGAATTCCAAATTCCATAATGTGTGTAGCTGGGCTCATGTATCTGTGGGTGGGGTGAGGTGGTCGTTGTGACTCAGTGACTCAAGAGCACTCCATGGCTCCCTATTGCCCATGGATCAGGTCAAACAAACTCTCTTAGTCCTGCTTCCAAGTCTCCCACCATCTGGCCTTATGTCCCACCCTCCCCAATATGGATATTTGAGGGTGTGGGACTTCAGCCACACTGAGAAATACATTTTACAAATGTGATCTGGTGCACACACACATCTGAAGTGAAACGTTTCATGAACAAAACTGACCTCCAAAAGCACAATGCTCTCAGATATCTTCTATGCTTATTCTATTTCAGAAATAAAAATCTGGTCACAACCTAAATTTTTCATTATTGGGTAATGGGTCTTAACCTGCAATCTGAAAAACACTAATCTTGAATTCCAGAGAACAATCTGGGTTGGTGTTAGAAAAGAGTAATTCCTACTAAGTAGAAGTAGACTATATTGGCTTCCTGAGGCGGGGGGGTGGGGTGGCCCTCAGTGTTTTACTCCTGCGCCCCTCCTCACAGCATGTGTGCATGCATGGACAGACATACACACACAACAGGCACACACACCACTCCTTTTCACTCCCCTTCAGAAAAAGGTTTGTTGACTGAATCTCCCTTTCTCCCTCTGGCTCCTTCTGTTGTGTCCATCTCTGTCTCCCTCACATACAGTTTGGGTCCCAGAAGGTCCGCATTCTTTAGGACATTGCTTCTGGCCTTTCCTGATTAAGCCCAAGGCATCCATCCCAGTCAATGGGAGAGCTGAGATGCTGTCTGATAGAAATTTGTTCTCTTTGCCCTTTTCCTGCTCTTGCTCTGAGTCTCTTTCTCGTGGGAAAGATAAATGGTTCTCCCAGGGTAGTCCCGGAGCATTTCTAGGGTTTTTGGCTGAATACCACTGCAATGCCATCTCAAACTCTATAGCTGTTAATTCAGGGCTGGGGTGCCTGAGAACCCCCCAGTGGAGCAGGGCTCAGAGAACGTGGTTGTTCCTCTCTAGTTTCAGCCAATGATTGCCATATGGGAAGAGGGATGCAGCATTGCCAGATGTTTCAAATTTCCAGGAGAAGACAGAAATCTGGATATTTTTAAAAGCAAAATCCCTCAGCTCTTAAATGTTAAAACTAATTCAAATACAAAAAAAAAAAAAATACCGTGTGGGCCAAATAAAACCTGTCTGTGGGCTGGAGCTGGCTGATTTATAAGCTCTGGTCTAGCCAGATGCTCAGCAGCACCCGCAAGCGGAGGAAGGGGCCCACGAAGAGGCTGCGGAGGAGCAGCCCAGGGAGGCAGGAAGGAAGCCAGAGAGAGGCAGCAATGACACCTCTTCCAGGAAGGCCTCCTGACCTACCTCTCTTGACGGAAGACCAGAGCAGGTCCTGGCTAAAGAGTTCAGCATGTACCCCTCAGGACTCAAACTCAGGGATACTCACCAGCTTAACAAGGTGGTTGAGTATATATTGTATGAGTCCATTTGGATGGTGTTCTAGAACATACAAAAAAGCTAATCTATGGTACTCACAGTAATCAGAGCAAAGGTTACCTCTAGGAAGGTGGGGGCAGGGCTGACTGGGAAGGTGCTGGAGTGAGGGTATCATTCTGTATTTTGATTAGGGTTTGGGTTTCCCAGGGACCTGCATTTGTGCTACACTTAAGATTTGTGCATCTCACTGCAAATTTTACCTCGAAAGAAAATAAGAACTCTGGCTAATCCTATGCATGCTTAAATATCGGGGAACTGGGGGCGGGGAGTGTAGTGGGTCTTCAGTTCCCTTTGAAATGGATCAAAAAAGAAAATAAGATGGATCGATGGAGGGACAGATATGTAATAAAATATTAATGGTAGAATCTAGGTGGCAAGTATCTGGGTATTCACTGTAATATTTTTCATTTTGTCCAGCTGTACTGGGATATAACTGATAGAGAACACTGAGTAGGTTTAAGGTATACAGCATAATGATTTGATACATGCATATATTACAAAATGATGATTACAGTAAGGTTAGTTAACATATGCATGACCTCACATAGTCACATTTTGTATGTGTGTGTGTGTGTGTGTGTGGCGAAATCTCTCTCAACAACTTTCAACTACACAATATGGTGGGTTAATTTTTAGTCACATGCTGTACATTAGATTCCCAGCACTTACACATCTTATAACTGCAACTTTTACCCCTTTCCTCCTGCCCCCACCCCAGGCAACCCCCAATCTGTTCTCTCTATCTATGTGTTTGGGGATTTGTTTTGTTTTTTTTTGATTCTACACATAAGATCATACAGTATTTATCTTTCTCTGTCTGACTTAGCTCATCTAGCATAATGCCCTCAAGGTCCATCCATGTTGTCACAAATGGCAGGATTTCTCTGAGTTAGTGGTTTTGTTCTCTTCCGATAAATACCTAAGGTGGATTTGCTGGATTATGGGCATTTCTGTCTAATTTTTTGAGGAGCCTCCACACTGTTCTCCACAGTGCCTACACCAGTTTGCATTCCCACGAACAGTGCAGAAGGATTCCTTTTTCTCCACATCCCCACCAACAACACTTGCTGTCTCTTGGGTGTTTTGATTCTAGCCATTCTGACAGGTGTGAGGTGATATCTCACTGTGGTTTTGATTTGCATTTCCCTCATGATGAGCGACGTTGTGCGCCTTTTCATGGAGCCATTGACCGTCTGTACGTCTTCTTTGGAAAAATGTCTATTCAGCATCTTTGCCCATCTTACAATTGGATTCTTTGGGTTTTTTTCCCCACTGGAATGTTTTTTCAACTTTTTTATGTTTGAAAATTTTCATTACAAAATATTGAGAAGAAAAGAGCAGGACTATAACCAGAGCAACAGAAGAGATCAAGTAGTATTGGATTATAACCCAAACATGAAATAAATATCGATAAATCCAAAATGGTATAAATAAATGATTGGATAAAGTCATAAATGTGATGAATGGGAGAACATAGACAAATGCCCCATGCAGAAGAGTTCCAAATAATTTATGTGGGTATTCTACCCTCAAGGAAATGGAACACAGAACTCCCTACTCTTTGAGGTTGGGCTGAGCATGATGGCTTTCTTCTAAAAGGAATAGCATGAAAATTGGGGGAAGAGACTAACTTTGTAATCGAGAAACCTCACCAACACTGCCTCCCAGGGATTAGGACCAGCTTTAGCCATGATCAGTCATGTTGATTATGCCCGCCATATGGTGTGTTGAAAACGGTACTTACCCCTGTGGTTTTCTTCCCCGTGACCCTCGTCTAATTATGGGAAAAACATCTGTCAGTCCTCAGTTGAGGCACATTCTACAAAATACGCACCCAGTGCTCCTCAAAACTGTCAAATTCAAGAACTAGAAAAGTTTGAGAAACTGTCAGAGCCCAGAGGAGCATAAAGTGACATGGTGACAAGTATAATGTGTTCCCCTGGATGGGATACGGGCTCAGAAGGACACTTGGTAAAAAAAAAAAACTAAGGAGATCCTAATAAAATGTGGATGTTTGTTAACAATAATACCTTGACATTGGTTCATCAGCTATGACAAATGTGCTGTAGCCATTCAAGACGTTAACAGCAGGGGAAACCGGGTGAAGGGTATATGGGAACTCTCTGTACCAGGCTCGTGACTTTTCTGTAAACTTAAAACTAACCTAAAATAAAAATTTTACTTAAAAAAAATCCAAATTCAAAAAAAATGATAGGATAGTAAAAAAAAAAAAAAAAGTCTGGGCTCACTGGTGTGAACGGGAAACAGCTTTATTCTTTCTCACCCTGCCTTCACACACCATCTGTCTGAGTCTCCTCTTCCTCCTCCAGGGCTATATCTGGAGGAGATCTTCCAGATTTTCTTGCCATTTTGGGGTTTTCCAACTGTCCCGATTTCAGGGGGTCAATAGTCCAGCCAACCTCAATACTAACACATCCATCTGGCTTCCAAAGTCATTCCCTGTCTCCTGGGGGAGGCCTGAGCCGACAAGCGTGGGGAGGGGGGCACGGCCTCACTCTGTCCAGTCTCCTCTTTGAGTCCTTGGGAAGCCACCTCCCCTTTCCTTCTGCCCACTAAGAATTTCTGCTTCCCTTCCTCGGAGTCAAATTGTTGCTGCTGCCCACTGACCGCCAAGAACGCACCTGGAGTCACACACGCTGGGTTTATTCCTCACGGTGAGAGGTGGCACACACCATGTGCCAGGCTGCTCTGGGTGCCCCCTACCTTCTTGTGCTGCAGTTCTAATCCCCCAGTGCCTCAGGAGTGACTGTATTTGGAGATGGGGTCTTTGAAGAGGTAATTCCATTAAATGAGGTCATATGGTGGGTCCTAATCCGATGTGACTGATGCCCTTCTAAGAAGAGGAGATTAAGACACAGAAGGGGAACAGAGGGAAGACCATGTGAGGACACAGGGAGGAGGTGGCTCGGATTCTGACAGCGGTTCTTTTTTTTTTTTTTTAAGATTTTATTTATTTATTTGACGGCGAGAGAGGGAACACAAGCAGAGGGAGTGAGAGAGGGAGAAGCAGGGGGAGTTTGAGAGGGAGAAGTAGGCTTCCTGCTGAGCAGGGAGCCTGATGCAGGGCTCCATCCCAGGACCCTGGGACCGTGACCTGAGCCAAAGGCAGATGCTTAACCGACTGAGCCACCCAGGCGCCCCCTGACAGCAGTTCTGATGTGTTTCTCCCCACACCACCAACCAGCTCGGTATCTTCCAACTCAAGTCAATTCTGACACTATCTACGTGGACATAGCGTCAGATCCCACAGGTTAGGGGCTCAGTCCCACAAGACACCCCCCCCACCCACAGCTCAGATTCCAATCTACCCACGGGCTGTAGACCCGGGTTCCTGCACCCCCCTCCCCTGGTTCGACTGATTTGTTAGAGTGGCTCACACAACTCCGAGGAACATTATACCAGTTTATTATAAAAGGATGTGACCCAGGGACAGCCAGATGGGAGGGTGCACAGGGTCCGTTGGAGGATGGAACCCGTCTCCAGCCCCCTCCCCTCCGCCCTGAGGAGCCATCCAGAGGTCACCTCTTTACAGCAACAACGCACCTTCATGGCTCTTGTCCCTCGGGAAATAGCAGGGGCTTTAGGTGAAGACCGCATACATATTTCTTGCTGCGAACGGCAGTCTGACAACAGCAATCTATAAGCCGAGGAGACACACCAGCTATAGCAACGCCTTGATCTTGGACTTCCAGCCTCCAGCACTAGGACAGGTGTGCAGGCCCAGATGCTGCGGATGCACTGAGCTCCAGTAGGTGTGCCCAAATGAAACCATTTTCTTTATAGCATGACAGGCACGGAGGGACAGGGATTGGCCACCGGCTCAAGAAAAGGCAGCCTAACCTATGACTCCTGCAATCACTTCTGAGCGATACTGGACAGGTATGCCTCAACTGTGCTTGCAGGAAGAGAAGCACTCGAGGACTTTCTCTCTCTCTCTCTCTCTCTCTCTCTCTCTCTCTCTCTCCTCTCTTTCCTTTCTTTTGCTCTCCCTGCTTTGCACTTGCTGTCTTTTTTGGGGTGGGGGCTGCAACATGGTCCTGCCAGGCGAGAAATCTTGCTCATGGGACTGAGCAGAGAAATGGAGTCCGAGCTGGTTTGGTGGAGGAAACGGAAACTTTGAATTCACCGCACAGCGCTCCTCTGCCCCCACGGGGGGAGTTTTAAAGGGAGACAGACAGACAGACAGACAGCCAGGTCTCAGGTCTCAGATCTGCCGCTTACCAACTTTGTGACCCTGGGACTAAGAATACCCATTTGCCAAAAATGCAGATGACCATTCTCACCTCATAAGTCCACGGACTTCCGGGGATGACAGCTCTTATTTTTCTTAACGAGGTGAAATTCACAAAACATAAAGTAACCATTTTTAGTATTCCTGTTTTGAGGTTCACCCACAGCCAAACAGGTCTCAGTCCTTCTTCCTGTTTACAACTTACTGTCCATTGTGCGGGTAGAATGCATTTTCTTTATCATTTTTATTTTCACAGCTACAAACACCACCACCACTATCATTCTGCTCTTATTGTTACAACTACCCAGGATGTTGGCCGAAGAGGATGGAGAAGGAAAGTTGGATGAGCCTGGAGGACACAGACCTGAGTTCGAATCCTGGCTGCCTCCCCGTGTAGATCTGTGACTCCATGGAAAACACACCCCTGATCTGACCTTGATTTTTTTCCCTTAGCAGCAAAATGAGGCTAATGATCCCCACTTCCAGATAAAGAAAATGTTGTGTGTGTGTGTATACACACACACACACACACACACACACACACACACACAATGGAATATTACTCAGCCATCAAAAGGGATGACAGAAACAAAACAAACAAAAAATAATCCCCACTTCATAAGGCTGGATTTTTAAAAGGTTTTATTTAAATTCCAGTTGGTTAACATACAGCGTTATTATACTTGTTTCAGGTGCACAATATAGTGACTCAACACTTCCACACAGCACCCGGTGCTCATCACGACTGATGCCCTCCTTCCTCCCCATCACCTGTTTCCCCCACACCCCCACCCACCACCCCTCTGGTCACCATCCATTTGTTCCGTGTAGTTCAAAGTCTGTCTCTTGGTTTGCATAAGACTGTTTTTAATTTTTAATTTTTAAATTGTAAAATGTACGTAACATAAAATTTACCATTTTAACCATAAGTGTTCAGTGGCATCAAATGCACTCACATTGTGGTACGACCACCACCTCCATCCATTCACAGAACTTTTTCACCTTCTAAAACTGAAACTGTCCCCTTGAAACACCACCTCCGGTCCCCTCTCCCCCAGCCCCTGGCAACCCCCATTTTCCGGGGACAATGGCTCTGTTCTATATCTTGATAGGGTTTAGGTATCTAACTGTCAAAATACAGGCATTAGCATATTCAAGATCTTGCATTTCATTTCATTGTATGCAAACCTTAACACAAAAGAAAAAGAAAGGAACTCCAGGCAAACTTGAACTCTAGGTAAGGAGGCGCTTGCGGAAGTACCCTGGCTGAAGTGTACCAATGTCTACAACTTACTTTGAAATCCACCCAAAACACCCAAGACAAGTTGGTGGACAGCTAGGTGGAGGGATTTGTTAGTGGCTGAAGCTAGGTGTTGCGTATGTGCGTATTCACCGTAAAAATGCTTTCAACTCTTCTGTATGTTTGAACATTTCTCATGATAAAATGTTGGAGGAAAACCCTCCACCTATACCAATTGTCTCACTCGTAGGTTTCTCAATGTTTTTTAGTCACAGAAAGCTTTGGGCACCTGGCAGAAAGTGTGTGGGAAGAGAGGTTTTATTTAAGGAATCACCTTGATTGGTATGCACTGTGATGCAGAGCACATTTGCCGTTTTTGGCTCTCGGCATAGGGACCGTTTCCTACGTGGAAAGAAGTGCCTGTCAATCCGTGTCCTAGTGGGAAGTGTGTGCTGCCTCCCTCGGGGGAAGCCCAGGTGCTTGCTGTCCCCACCCTCTGAGATTTTTTTCCACACCACCCAGCGACTCTCTGACACCAGCTGACGTCCTACAGTTAAACTCAATTCTGACATCATCTACTGGGAGGCAGGGTCAGATCCCGCAGGTGATGACTCTGTCCCACAGGACTGCCCCTCCCCCCAGAGGCCAATCCAAGTCCTCATTGTCACCTGGGCTTCGGACCGTCTGCTATGTAGATCAGAGGTTCCCACGCCCCCCTCCTTGGATTTGATTAATTTGCAAGAGCAGTTCACAGAGCTCAGAACGGCATTTTACTTACCTGATCACCAGTTTGTTATACAAGGATACAACTCAGGAAGAGCCAGATGGAAGAGATGCTCGCGGCCAGGTACCGGGAAAGTGCGTGGAGCTTGCATGCCCTCTCCCTGCATCTCCAGGTGTTGGCCAACCCAGAAACTCCCCAAACCCTGTCCTTTTGGTGTTTTAATGGAGGCTTCATTATGCAGCCGTGCTTGATGAACTCACTGGCCACTGGTGATTGACTCTACCTCCAGCCATCTTAGGGGTTTTCCCAAAGTCACTTATTCACATAACAAAAGACGTTTTTATCGTTCTCCCGTAGGAAATTCAGAGGGTTTTAGGAGCTCTGTGTCAGGAACTGGGTGAAGACCAAATACGTATTTCTTACTATAAATCACAGCCTCACAGGTAGGTAAGTGGGCACGGGTTCTGGGCTTGACCCACCATGGAGTCTCAACGCGGTGATATCTAGCTCTCGAGGGAGTTAAGATCAGGATGCTTTGCCCCTTTGTTTCCTGCCCATTTTGGGGGGCTTGATTCTCTAGTTCTACCTGAGATTCCATGAGCTACCCAACATCATGGCAATATATTCCTTCTCTGCCAAAACCAGCCAGTCGTTTTCTGTTGCTGGTAAACCAGGACTTGGAATGGGTAGGGTCACTTACAAATCACTGATACTCTTACCAACCTGCCATCAGGGCTCAGTGTGTTTACAGGACTGTCATTCACTGGCCACTGTCGTAGTCTGTCGGGCTGCTAGAACAAAATACCATACACCAGGCAGCTTATGAAGAGCAGACATGTATTCCTCAGTTCTGGAGGCTGGAAGTCCAAGATCAAGGCGCCAGCAATTTGGTGTCTGGTGAGGGGCTGTTTTCTCGGCACCATGTGAAGAAATCAGGAAGAGGCATCTCACTAGAACCCAACCCTATGGGCACCCTGATCTCAGGCTTCCCAGCCCCTAGAACTGTGAGAAATAAATGTTTGTGGTTTAAATCCCCCCGTATGTGGTATTCTTGTTACAGCAGCCCAAACTAAGACCGGACTGGGCGATTCCCCGCTGTGGGGAGCCGCCCCGCACATCTCAGGATGCTTCGCTTATTAGCAGCATCCCTGGCCTCCACCTGCTAGGTGCCAGGAGATTCCTCTCTCCCAAGTTGTGACACTCAAAGATGTCTCCAGGCATTCCCTGCTGTCTGTATTTGGGACTCTTCCATTATTACTGCTGATTCCATGACTCCATGGTAATTATCCAGTGGATTCCGGGGACTCCCCTGTAACTACCCAGCTGGCTCTGGGAGCTCCATGTGCAATTACCCAGCTGGTCCCTAAGACTATGCCATGATTTCCTAGCTCGTTCCAGCGAATTCACATCCTTCGGTGACTCTGCATAATTATGGCCAATTCCTAGAACACTGCCATAATATCTGGCCTTTTGCAGAAATCCAATTGTAATTGCCCAATTTGCTTATTTTATTATGTAGAGGGCTGTTGAGGCCTCCACTATTTCAGTCCCTTTGCTGGGTACCAGGGACATGGATGGAATTCTGACTCTACCTTGTCCTCAAAGAGCTTACAGGCTGTTGGGAGGAGAGAGATGAAGATTAAGAGATTAAGGCGTAGCCAGCACAGAACTTGATGGGACTGTGGAGGGAAGACATCAAGGCTTCCTGAACAGCTGGATAGCTTGTGCACTGCACAACTCTGGGGTCATCATCCCACAAACTCCATTTTTAGTACAGCCCCCTGGAAACTTTGAATGTGAGGAGGCTTCTGAGACAGGCATCCAGGCGCCAGCCAGATACAGGTCTGGAGCAGGAGGGTGAAGTCCTGCCTCCTAGCAAGAGAAGGGAGAACCGCTGAGGACCTTTGCAGGCTGGAGGAATGACACATCCCCTGCTGGGAGAGGGGCTCAGCTTTCTAGCAGAGATCCGAGAGGGAATCCCTGATTCAAGTGCGCTCCATTTGGCACCATTGGTGTCATTCCCACCTCGCTTGGGGTAACTGCGGTGACTCGGTGTTACCTCTCTGAGTTAACCCCTGTGCTTTCCTCTCCCCGCCCTTCCCTCGACACCAGCCACACCGCTCCCCCTGGCCATCTTTGAATGAGCCCCACACGCGTCCACTGCAGGCTTCGCTCCAGCTGCCCCTCCGCTCGCTCGGAGCTGTGTTCCCCCAGCCGACCAGCTTCACCTCCCACTCCAACTGTTGCTCACACGCCACGTCCTCATGCCTTCCCTGGCCTTCGTAGTAACACTGAGGCCCGCCACTGCCGCCCAGGCACTCTAGATACCTTGGACCTCCCCTCCACTTTCTCATTTTCCAAATCACTCTTCACCTTCTGGTAGGCCACGAAATTACTACTGTCCGTGGTGCACGGTCTGTCTCCCTCTGCAAAAATACAAGCTGCCCGAGGGCAGGGGTCCTTGTCTGTTCATCTGATGGATCTCAAGAGTCTCAGTACAGGATCCCAGTACAGGATCAGCAAATACTAACTGAATGAAAAAAATTCGTTTCTTTGACTTCGAAGGGAATTTCTTCAGTGCGGCCACAAGAGGGAGGACAAGATACATGTTAATTCCACACGGCCCCAGGGGGGTGGTCTCACGCTGATGAAGAACCAGGTCCATTCCTTGGATTCTAGCACCTCTTTGAAACATGGGAGACACAAAGTCCCCATATGCCTATCTCCCTGTGTCGGTGGGGATCCAGTCACAGGAGCAACCTGAGAAGAAACCCACCTCCA
Source organism: Zalophus californianus (assembly GCF_009762305.2). NCBI lineage: Eukaryota > Metazoa > Chordata > Mammalia > Carnivora > Otariidae > Zalophus > Zalophus californianus. The sequence continues at coordinate 56,785,901 of NC_045611.1, read as the reverse complement.
AATCATCGCACCACGTGGAGACCATCAAAAGACAGTAAGATGAACTCATCGGGGAGGACTCTCATCCAACATTTTGATATTTTGAAACAGACTTAAAAAGGGATAAAAACTGCTTCACACTCATTAGGATGGTTACTATAAAAAAAAAAAAACGGAGAATAGCAAGTGTTGGCGGAGATGAGGAGGAGTTGGAACACTTGTGTGGTGTTGGCGGGAATGCAAAATGGCACAGCCTCTGTGGGATCAGCAGAGACACGAAGAGATTAACTAATCTCTTCAAAGTTACAGAGCTTGTAATTGGCAGAGCCAGGACTCAAACATTGAAATGTGGACTCTGGAATCATATTCAACATGCACTAAATGCTTCCTTATCCTTCCTATCATCTATTTATTCATCATCGTTCAAAAGTACTTGTTGAATATCACTATATACCAGGTACTGTTCTAGGTGCAAGGGCACAGCAGGAAATACTGCAGGAAAGAAAGAAAGAAAGAAAGAAAGAAAACAATGCAGTAAAAAAAACACACGAGAAATTAAAATAAGGATACATTTTAGGGGAGACAGACAGGAAATAATAGTAATATGTAAAATTTAAAACAGGTTAATAATACATGCTGACGATGAGAGGAAAGTGGCAACAGATAATATGAAATCAGGGTGGGGGTTGTAGCAATTTTAGATAGGATGGTCTGAAAAGGTATAAATAGAGAAGGGAACATTGGAGCAAGACCACAAGAGGAAAAGGGGTGAGTCGTGAGCATCTTTGGAGGAAGAACATTCCAGGCAGAGACAGTGGCAAGTGCAAAGTTCCTGGGGCAGATGCATGCTTGAAGCGTTCTAGGCATGGCAAAGATGTCAGTGTGGTGGGAGCGGAATTGGCCAGTGGGGGAGTAGAAGGAGATGCAACAAGAGCAGTAAATCAAGAGAGAGACCAAGCGTGCAGATTCCTGTACATCGGACTGAGAGGAAAATTGTATTTTATTATCAGCATGTTTTACTCTGTGGAATCAGACTCATACATTGGCTTTAACTGACATATATATATGTTATATCTGACATATAACATTGTATAAGTTTAAGGTGTGCAACATGTTGACTCGATACATTTATATGGCATAGGGTTGCCCTTATGGTGTTAGCCAACACCTCTAGGTGTCACAGAATTGTCTTGTCTTCTTGTGGTGGGAACAATTACGATCTAGTACTTGTCTTCCTCTGTCTGACTTCTCTCATTTAGCACAATGCCCTCAAGGGGCGTACTGTTGCAAATGGCAGGACTTCCTTCCTTCCGTGGATGAATATTTATCCATAGTATATATTTACCGCATCGTCTTCATCCATTCATCAGTTGACGGACACTTAGGTTGTCTCCGTATCTCGGCTGTTGTAGATAATGCTTCAGTGAACACAGGGGCGCAGATATCTCTTCGACGCCCTGTTTTCATTTCCTTAGGATGGATGCCCAGCAATGGGATTGCTGGGTTGAGGAGTGGAGGATTCTGGATTTCATAAAAACAGAGTGCATGGGGAGACGAAACCCACGTTCTCAGGTGAGCTGCCTCAGCCCTGCCTCTAGGACACCCCTGTGTGAATCCCTAGACATTATCCTCACGCTTCCAATCTGGGGCTGGTACTAGGAGCTGGTGGCACCCAGCTTGGACCTTCCCTGTCAAAGGAGCCAGACCAGGATCTCACCTGACAGGCTCCTCCCGGCTCTGGAACCTGGGAGTGCACCCGGTTCTTGTCCCATGTCCTTTCCTGAATCTTTATTCTTCAATTTCTCCGTGCTCCACCTGGGTCCTATCTTCTGACCACGTTTCAGCTCACGATTTCTCTCTTCCCACAGAGTCCAGTTTGCTCTAACCTCATCGGCCGAGTTCACAATTTCAGTAGCTACAGGTTTCGAAATTCTAGAATTTTCACTTATTTGCATTTGTATTCTCTAGGGCTTGCCATTTGTTTGTTTGACACCATAAATTACAGTTACTCAAAATCCAGTGTGGTCTGTTTGTATTACATATCTTTCCCCTGAGTTTTCTGGCCTCATCTTGACCTCACGATACGTTCTTGTTTTTGATTATACATGCCAGAAATGATGTGCGGTTTTGCCACTCTGTGGTGAAAGTTCCCCAGGGAAGATTTGGTTTTGCTTCTGGCAGGGAGATGGGCTGGGGACCAGGTGCCTTGGTTTGAAACTGGGTTTCTGCCCTGCTGAGGTCTCGCTAACATCCGGTCAACCTTTATCCCCTCAGGTCCCAACCCAGAGCCTGGGATGTTTACGGCATCCCCCAACGGCGATGGGCCCTCTGCTTGACGTCCCTATTTGAAATGTTATTTAATTAAGACTGCCAAATGTTCCTTCAGCGTTTCAGCCTCACATGTACTGCTTTTTCTTTTCAGAATCAGCAAACCGTCCATGTAAAACTACCCCCAAACGATAAATCCCCCTTTCTTGGCTTCCTTCCCTTTCGCATCTTGGAATCATCCATTCTCCCTGCTTAGAAGCTCTCCAAGGCCTGCAAACACATGTTTTTGTTTTGTTTTGTTTTGTTTTGTTTATTTTTCTTTACAGTGGAAAATTTAGTTTGAAACAACCTAGTCAGACATTTCTGGAAACCAAGCCTTCCATCAGCCTTTCTTTGGGGACTACCTCCCTGTCTTAAGTCCATGCATTTATATAAATCCGAGCAATTCATCTCTCTTTTGGATGTCGAGAGCTTCCTAACTGGTCTATCCACACAGCTTTTGTTTCCTTTAATAAATGTAATATATAATTTATTACATTACTGTTAAACATAGCATAGCAATGCTAGGTGAGAACATAGAGTCTGCCCAGGGGTTGGAATCCAGGTCTACCTCTTACTCGAAGAATATGCTAATAAAATTATTCTTTTTTCTTTTTTTCTTTAATTTCAAGCTTTTATTTAAATTCCAGTTGGTTAACATACAGGGCAATATTGGTTTCAGGAGCAGAATTCAGTGATTCATCACTTACATACAACACCCAGGGCTCATCACAAGTGCCCTCCTTAATGTCCATCCCCCATCCAGCCCACCCCCACCCACATCCCTCCATCAGCCCTCAGTTTGTTCTCTGTCATTGAGTCTCTTACGATTTCCTTCCCTCTCTCTCTTTTTGCCCCCTTCCCCTATGTGCAACTGTTTTGTTTCTTAAATTCCACATATGAATGAAATCATAGATAATTGTCTTCCTCTGACTGACTTATTTCGCTGAGCCTGATACCCTCTAGTTCCATCCACGTCATTGCAAATGCAGGAGTTCATTCTTTCTGATGGCTGAGTAATATTCCACTGTATATTTATACCACATCTTCTTTATCCATTCATCTGTCAATGGACATCTGGGCTCTTTCCACAGTTTGGCTATTGTGGACATTGCTGCTATGAATATTGGGGAGCAGGTGCCCCTTCTTTTCACTACATTTGTATCTCTGGGGTAAATACCTAGTAGTGCAATTGGTGGGTCGTAGGGTAGCTCTATTTTTAACTTCTTGCACAACCTCCATACTGTTTTCTGGAGTGGCTGCACCAGCTTGCATTCAACCAACAGTGTAAGAGGGTTGCCCTTTCTCCACATCCTCGCCAACCCCTGTTGTTTCCAGTGTTGTTAATTTTAGCCATTCTGACTGGTGTGACGTGATATCTCATTGTTTGATTTGTATTTCCCTGATGCCAAGTGATGTTGAGCACTTTTACATGTGCCCGTTGGCCATTTGGGTATCTTCTCTGGAGAAATGTCTGCTCATGTCTTTTGCACATTTCTTGACTGGATTATTTATTTGGGGGGTGTTTATAGATTTTAGATACACTAATCAAATTAATTAAGCCTCCAAGCCTCAGTGTTCTCGTCTATAAAATGGGTCTAATAATGGAAACTCCTTCCCTGAGTCATGGTGATGATTAGGTGAGCTATCCATATTCAAGACTCACAACAGCGTCTGGCATGAAAGAAAATGTTTGCTGTGATTTTTACGGCCTCCTCGGGTTCTATCTCCATGCATGGTTCACAGTGACTATTCCAGACAAAACTCTGATTATGCCAGACTTATGTTTCACACCTTACCCATAATCTTAAAGACAAAATCCCAAATCTTTAGATGGCCTGTTAGAAAGCCCTACACATTCAGTCCCCCACTGTTCTCCTTCTAGTTCTCTCACCCCTGGCTCTTCTGGAACTGCTGCAATCTATCTGAGCTGGCAAAATTGTTTCTTGACTCTCTCACAGAAGCTCTGCCCTCTGCCCAGACTCTCCTATTATTCTTTTAAAGGAAATGGATGCACCATTTTTACTCTCTCTCCTCCTCTCTGGTGCCAGAGTACTCCAAGGTCTTGGAAGGTGCCGGAGCCAAATGGAAGAAGAATCCTGGGAGCATGAGTTGCCCCACAGAGGAGCTCCAAGTGCCAACCTGAGACACCCATACCTGAGTGAGCAAGAAACATTCCATTGCCATGAACTACTCTTTTATTTTTGAGGTGGATTTGTTTAAAAAGAAAATCTAAAGTTACTCCTGGTTACATATCACCATGGCAATGATGGGCTTTTTTGAACAGTTCAATAGGTGTCTTCCTCAGCAGACCATGAGCTCCATCGGTTTGTGTATCTCAAATTTTTGGCACAGGTGCAGGCCCTTAATAGGTACCCAATAAATAAGTATTGGTTGGGGGAAAAAAGGAAATTCACCAAATCACATCAATGAAAGTTCCTTGGGGAGGTGACTTGCACGAGATACCATACTCTCTTTTTTTAAGATTTTATTTATTTATTTGAGAGAGAGGGGGAGAATGAGAGAGAGAGCACAAGCAGGGGGAGCAGCAGAGGGAGAGGGAGAAGGAGACTCCCCGCTGAGCAGGGAGCCTTATGCAGGGCTCGATCCCAGGACCCTGGGATCATGACCTGAACTGAAGGCAGATGCTTAACCGACTGAGCCACCCAGGCGCCCCGAGGTACTAGACTCTATGTGAGACACTTACGTCTAACACCCAAGTCAGTGCTCAGAATCCCTCCTCATACCCCAGGGCCAGGGTTCCCAATCTGGATTTCATGTTTGAGTCTGAGATAATGTTCAAGGAGGGCATGAGTGTGGATGAGAAGAGCTCTCTCTCATCCTACCCGTCAAGGGAAAGAGGAACTGGGTCTTGTGGATGACCTTTCTGTGAAACACTTGGTAAAAAAAAACACACACAATGATCTCTGACCGCCACACTCTGCTCATCATGTCTTCATGGCTGAGTGCAGAAAAATGGCCACAGATGGTGATTTCTTGTGGGACACACACCCAGAGGTCACCCAGTCCTGGGTCCTGCTCCTCGTGTTCAGACAGAAAGGGAAATGAATGGGCCACGTGGAGCCCTTCAAGCCCAAAGTCAAGAACCGAGGGAACGGGAAACTGACCCCCATTCACACGGCTACGTCTCTCTTCTAGTTGGTTGTGACAACTCTCTTCAGGTTAGCCAAGATGCATGTTGTTTCTTTTTGCCTCCGTGATGTTACTCAGAACCCCAACATGGCCCGTACCTCTTACATCTTGAGGAGTCAGTCACCCCAGATGGTGCATAGGTTGGAGGGGTTATAATAACCCCACTCCTTTGTTGTACAGACTCACACGTATTTCTTCTTTGAGTTACTTCCCACACGAGGCAGAGGTGTCTGGTTGCTCACCAGGAAAGTGTGCCTTTTTTCCTTTACAGAGGAGTACTGTCGTTTGGAGGTGGTCTCCCTTGCAACCACATTTGCAAGAAATTGCATTCTTCAAAACACACCAATAAGAGAGTGAAGCCTTAACCAGAGCAGGCATAGGTATTCACAATGAACATATCTGACAAAGCACTCGTGTGCGTAACAAGAAAAATAGAAAGCTTCTTACTGTTTACTCGAGAAAGAGAGTCAACCCAATTTTTTTAAATGAGGAAATGAGAAATGGACTCACATGGACATTTCACACAAATAAAAAAGATATCCAAACGACCAAAACCATATGAAAATGTTCCTGGCAGCATTAGTCATCAAAGAAGTGCAAGCCAAAGCCACAGTAAGGTATCACAGAAGACGTAAAAACTTCAACAGCTGGTGAGCAACAGTAACCAGGGCACTCAAATGCACCAAGTATAAATTGATACAATCACCTTCAAAAATGTTGACCGTACCTGCTAAAGGCGAATGCCTGCACAGCCCAAAACACAACAATTAACATTCCTAGGTTTATACAAACTGACATGCACCTATATGCTCATCAATAGACATGTATTAATATATTCAGAGCAATATAATCCATCCTAGATGAGAAACTAAATAAATTCCCCCTTAACACTTAATGGATAAATACATCATGGTTATTCACACAACAGAATATTCTAGAGCAGCAAGAATTGATGGTCTCCAATTTCACACGTCATTATAAATAAATCTTACCAACATCTGGTTGAGTAAAAGGAGCCAGATACACACAAAGGGACTGTTGAGTATATTCACATCTGTGTAAAGAACCCAAACAAGCAAATTGAATCCATGCAAAGATCTGTTTCTGAATCAGGGTGGTGGTGACACGAGCCCGCTCCATTCGTGGAGATTCATCAAGCTGTGCATTCGATGTGTGCACTTTTTGTCCGTTGTACCTCAGTAAAAGTAAATACACACGCACCCTGAGACACAGCATAGTAAAAGTCCTGAAACACAAAGACGGAATCTCAAAAGCAGTGAAAGAGAAAAGGGTGCTTTACTTTCAAAAGAGCAACAATAGGATTTAGAGTTCATTCACAACAAAATGACCGACGTCACTAGGTATTTACCCAAAGGATACAAACATAGTGATCCAAAGGGGCACCTGCACCCCAATGTTCATAGCAGCAATGTCCACAATAGGCAAACTATGGAAGGAGCCCAGATGTCCATCTACCGATGAATGGATAAAGAAGATGTGGTCCATATATACAATGGAATATTACACAGCCATACAGAAATGAAATCTTGCCATTTTGCAATGATGTGGATGGAACTAGAGGGTATTTTTTTTTAAGATTTATTTATATACTTTGAGAGAGTGAGAATGAGAGAGAGAGAGTACATGAGAGGGGGGAGGGTTAGAGGGAGAAGCAGGCTCCCCGCCGAGCAGGGAGCCCGATGCAGGACTCGATCCCGGGACTCCAGGATCATGACCTGAGCCGAAGGCAGTCGCTTAACCAACTGAGCCACCCAGGCGCCCGGAACTAGAGGGTATTATACTGAGCGAAATAAGTCAGAGAAAGACAAATACCATATGATTTCATTCATATGTGGAATTTAAGAAAAAAAATGGACAAACATAGGAACAAGGAAGGAAAAATAGAATAAGAACAGAGAGTGAGGCAAAGCATAGAGACTCTTGACAAGAGAGAACAAACAGGGTCGCGGGGGGGGGAAGTGGATGGGGGATGGGGTAACTGGGGGACAGGTATTAAGGAGGACACGTGATAGAATGAACACTGGGTGTTATATGCAACGGATGAATCACCACATTCTACCTCTGAAACTAATAATATGCTATGTTAATTCAATTGATTTTAAATTAAAAAAATAAAGTACAAGAAAATAAAACCACAGAAAAAGAAAGAAAGAAAGAAAGGAAGAAAGGAAGGAAGGAAGGAAGGAAGGAAGGAAGAAGGAAGAAGAAGAAAGAAAGAAAGAAAGAAAGAAAGAAAGAAAGAAAGAAAAGAAAGAAAGAAAAGAAAGAAAGAAAGAAAAAAAAAAAAAAAAAAAAAAAAAAAAAAAAAAAAGAAAGAAAGGAAGGAAGCAAGGAAAAAAAGGAAGGAGAAAGGAAGGAAGGAAGAAATGAATTGGCGGTGTCAGTAGCATGGGGATGCAGCGTCTACAAGTGTTGGAAGAGACAGGCTGCCCACCTAGCCAACCTACAATTCCAGAACGGAGAACACCCTTCAGCACCGGAGGTGAGAAAAAGACATTTCAGGCAAGGAAAAGCTATTTATCACCAACAGATGGGGATCACAGTCCCCCACAGTTCATTTAATTACTGTATCAATGTTAATTGCTTGGTTTTGACAGATGTAGTGCAGTCATGTAAAATATTGACGTTGGGGAGACTGGATGAAGGGCATAGCGGAGCTCTCTGGGTCTCTGCAAGTTTTGCAAGTTCTTTGTGAATCGAACATCATTCCAGGGTAAGAGGTTTGTTTAAAAAATGTTATCGAACAAATAAATATTTTCCAAAAAGTAAAAAAAAAAAAAAAGAAAGAAAGAAAGAAAAGAGAGATCAGTGGTTGCTGGGAGGGCAAAGGGAACATGAGGAATCTTTCGGCTGCGATGGAAATCTTCACGAGGATGGTGATTTCACAGTGGCCAGAGCTCATTGAATTGCACGTATTCTTGGATGGGGTGTGTTGTATGTAAATTATGCCTAAATAAAGCTGATGAAAAATCACTAATAAAGACTACACAGAAAGGGGGGGGTGGAGGATTTTCGTGCATGGGAGGCATCACCCAAGTGGACAAGGGCTGAGAAGCAGAACAGGGGACGAGGCCACGCGGCCAGTGAGCAAGCCTGAGGCCACAGAAAGCAGGCAATGAAGGCTCCTGCATCCCCCAGTGTTCATAGCAGCAATGTCCACAATAGGCAAACTATTTTGGGGTGCCCCCGATCCCCCTACAAAGCTGGGATGGTGTCTGTGGGGACCTGGAGTCACCGGGGAGACCAGCAATCTGGGCCTTGGGTGTGTTGGGAGTCAGCCCCTTCCATTAGCACAGTTTGGGGGTGCAGAGACCTGATGGACAGGGACAAGGAGCGATGCTGTGAGGCACGGGGACACACAGCCACGGAAACAAGAAGCAGAGGAAGAAGAGGAAGAGATCCAAGGCGGAAAAGTGGGCGGGCGAGAGAAAGACAGACGAGAGGCAGAGAGATCACAGGGCGAACACACAGAGAGAGTAAGATCAGGAAGTTGCGAATTCAGAAGACCGGCTGGTGTTAGTCATTTTTCAGGAGCAACCATTTTTTGGCTTCTGTTTCAAAACACGTATTCTTGGCAGCCCTCAGAAATGGGTGAATAATTTCAGTTCACTCTTACGACAAAATGGAAGTTTCTGGACTCTGGCTTAACAACGGGAGAGCGTCCCAGACTCCTTGACCAGGGAGACCTCTGGGCTTTACCCCCTTAGCCCCATGGTCTGCAAGGCCACGGAGATAAGACTTAACTCGTCACCGTCAAAGTGAGAGCCGGGTTCAGCATCCAGCTTGACTCTGGGGAATCCCAACTTCCTTTAATTTCTGGCTACGTAGCCTTCACATACTTTTCATTTCTTTAAGGCACTTAAAGAAATTCTTAAGATCTTGTATTAAGCAGTTTTAGGTTTTTAGACACAATTATTGTATTTTAAGGTGGAGTGCAAGTCCATAGACTTAGTCTGAACTTTTGACAGAAAATCTAGGATTATTTATTGTTTACTTACTAAGAATTCCGGGGAGAGGTGGTCCTAGGGTTGGTTTAGCAACACAGGGGCCTTCCACGGATCCTAGACCGTGTCCCTATCCACCCTAGCTGTTTCTGCTGTTGTGTTCAAGCCTGTTGCCTCGTGGCTGTGAGGTGGTTGCTGCAGCTTCATCCATCACATCATCATGCTACGCCTCCCAGGGAAGGACAGGAGTAAAGAGGGCAGAGGTCTCATGAGACCCTCCAATATTAAGGGAGAAATCGGATTCCCAGGTATTGCGGTATATTCTGCTTTCAGCACCATTGGCCAGACCTGGTCATGTGCCCCACTCTGGACCAATTACTGCAGACGGGATTGCTAGATTGCCTTAACCCAGACTTCATTCCACGGCCACCCCCAGCCCCAGGCTTCGAGCACAGCCACTCCAACAGCTCTGTGTTCCTGTTAGTAAGGGAACCAGTGAGCCGTGACTGATGTTTGGCCACCAACAGTGTCTGCTGCAGCCACACCTCGGAGAAGTGGCTCTTCTTGCCATCAGGGCAGTGGACACGAGAACGCAAGCCCCATCTGGCCCCAAGCCTGAGGTCTGTCTCATGACCATCCCACCCCTTTAGGATTTTGCATGTGCTCAGGGGCACCCTACCTTTCGCTGGTTCCAACGGCACTGGGGGAAAATGGGAAGAGAACTCACGCTAGCAGGATGTTTTTAAAGTTCCCAACACCTGACTGAGAATTTAATGAATATCATAACATTAAAGACTTGGAGGAGGTTCGCCTGGGTGGCTCAGTCATTAAGCGTCTGCCTTCGGCTCAGGGATATCCCAGGGTCCTGTGATCGAGCCCCCATCAGGCTCCTTGTTCAGTGGGGAGCCTGCTTCTCCTTCTGCTTGCCCCCCCCCGATAAAAAAATAAAATCTTTTTTAAAAATTTAAAAAAATAAAGACTTGGAGGAGGATTTTAGGCTTCCCATTTTAAAGATGAGGAAACGGTGGTGTAGGTGGCATGTTTTGCCCCAGAACAGAGGGTTACTTTGTGTTAACAAGTCAGTTTGTTGTACAGTCCATGTTCTGCCTTATCCCAGAGGTTGACAATCAGGTTCTTACCTCAGGCGTTCATCTGGGGGCGAGTTCAGCCTCATCCAAGCATGTTTTGGACGTGAACTTCCTCACTCTCATCAGTGAGAGAAGTGGGAAGGGCAGGAGAACATTCTTCCCCTTGTGGGAGGCGGCTGATGTAGAAACCGCATGATGTGCCCAGCTGACTGACACATCCTGTCAGTTGCAGGCTCTGTCGTTCATCTATCGGCTCCAGGAGGGTGCAGGCTGCAAGGGTCTGGGCATGTCTCCCCATTTGACCACCGTACTGGCCCTTGGTGCGTCCTGGAATGGAGGCAAAGGGTTTGAGGGACAAAGGGGGTGGGCGGTAGACTTGGGGAGGGGGCCTGCTTCCCTTCCCAGTCCTGACCCCAGTCCAGAAGACTTCGGGACGCTCAGAGAGCGACGTGGATCAGCACCCTCAGCTCTTGCCCCGGACCTAAGTCACACCGTGCAAGTTTAGCCTAAAAATGGTCTCCTGGGTATGGGGACGAATTCAGACTCCAGAGGGGTTGGTGGAGGGGAGAAGCATCTATTTGGAAGAGGAGGCCGGGGGCTTGTCTCGAGACTATTTCAGAGCAAGAAGGACTGGCGCAGCCCCTGAGGAAACCAGGGATGGGCATTCTCTTACCAGATCTTCTCTTCCAGCGCTCTGCCTGGGCCTAGTGCTCCAAGCACAGGAAGGTGAGTCTCCCCCCATCTCCTTGCACCCAGAGGCAGCTCTGGATGGTGTGGTGCTGACCTGGGAGGGCCTGGGAGGAACCCTGAAATTTACCCCAATTGCAAACAATCCCAAATGTATGACCCTCCCGGGTCTTCCCCACTCTCCACCTGCGCTCCCAACACCCCTAGACAATGGAAACCCCACAGGATTAGGCTGAACCCAAGGCTCTCCCACACAAGCCCAAACCACGCCCCCGCAGCATCCCTTGGGCAGAGAACATGACAGTTGCCAAGGGCAGAGTTCCAGATGCCATCCTTGATCCCAACTTCTTTACCTTCAATACACATCACCTAGTGACATAATTTTAAATGATAATTTTAAAATTTCACTTACATTTTTGAAATTTATTTTTCATATTTTTTTTTGGGCAAAATAGTAGCGTTTTAGAGCCCTTTCACCATTTCTGTTCAGAACGAGTGAGACCACACGCCGCTCTTTGGTCTGGATCTGTCCTGGCCTCATGCTGTCTGGCTCATCACCTCCAGATACCTCAACCCTCCTTCTTTCTCAAACACGCCATTTCCCCCTCAACTCCGGACCTCCTCACATGCTGACTTCTCTGTGTCAGATGCCCTGGCCACCCTCTGTGCTCAGCGTGGGTGATTCACCCGGACCCTCTGCTCTCAGCTCAGATGCCTCTTCCCTCCAACCTCCCCGAGGACCCCTAGGTCCCCACACTCACCCCAAGGGCACTCATCACAGTCTGTACCTGTGGACTCGGGCAAGTGTGTGATCAGTGTCTGTCCTCCCTCCATACTTTCGGCCCGAGAGGGCAGGGGTCATGGGTGTGTTTCTCAGGTTTGTAGGACCAGTGGCACGTGGAGGGCATCTGTACATGGACAGATAGTACTAAGATATAGTGGAAACAAGGAAGGAAGGAGGAAAGAAAGAAAGAGAGAGAAAAGAGAAAGAAGAAAGAAGAAAGAAAGAAAGAAAGAAAGAAAAAAAAGAAAGAAAGAAAGAAAGAAAGAAAGAAAAGAAGAGAAAAGAAGAAAAAAAGAAAAGAAAGAAAAAAAAAAAAAAAAAAAAAAAAAGAGAAAGAAAAAGAAAGAAAGAAAGAAAGAAAAAAAAAAAAGAAAGAAAAAGAAAGAGAAAGAAAAAAGAAAGAAAAGAAGAAAGAAAGAAAGAAAAAAAAGAAAGAAAGAAAAGAGAAAGAAAGAAAGAAAAGAGAGAAAGAAAGAGAAAAGAAAGAAAGAAAAGAAAGAAAGAAAGAAAGAAAAGAAAGAAAAAAAGAAAGAAGAGAAAAGAAAGAAAAAGAAAGAAAAGAAAGAAAGAAAGAAAGAAAGAAAGAAAGAAAAAAAAGAAAGAAAAAGAAGAAAGAAAGAAAGAGAAAGAAGAAAGAAAGAAAGAAAGAAAGAAGAAAAAGAAAAAAGAAAGAAGAAAGAAAGAAAGAAAGAAAGAAAAAAGAAGAAAGAAAGAAGAAAGAAAGAAAAAAAGAAAGAAAGAAAGAAAGAAAGAAAAAGAAAGAAAAGAAAGAAAGAGAAAGAAAGAAAGAAGAAAGAAAGAAAGAAAAAGAAGAAAGAAAGAGAAAGAGAAAGAAAAGAAAGAAAGGAGGGAGGGAGAGAGGGAGGAAAGAAGGAAGGAAGGAAGGAAAGAGAGAGCAGGCAAATGAGCAAATAATCTCTCCCAGCTCCTGCCTCCATGAGGGATTTTGTAACTTTGATGCCGTCTTCCTGTTTCAGGGCTACAGACCCTCTCTTCCTCCGCCACCAGCCTCGCTGAGGCAGATGGGGGTTTTCAAGAACCTTAACAACAAAGAAATAGAGATAAGGCTGAGATGCAGGTAGAAAGTACAGAGCAAACCCAGAAACAGGTGACCCACAGAGGACTTGCTTTGGAGACAGGAAACCTCTTCGACTGAGGTCTGTGGGACGAGATGAGCTGGTGCTCCGCCACAGCCCCCACTGGACTTCCCCTGGGGCTCTGCAGCCTGCCCGCCCCCAGCCAGGGCTAGCCAGGCCACAGTCATTCCTACAACCCCAGACTCCTGTTTCCCTTGTTGTCACAAACGACACGTCACCCTCATCCACTGTCTCTGTCCCAGCTCCCTCTGTCTCCCCAGAAAGTGGCCGTGGGCAGCGAGAGAGGCCACACTCCGCGGCAGACATGTCTGGGCGCCCAGCCTGCTCTGACATCTCCCTGTCACCCTGAGAAAAGCCCAAGATGTGACCGAGTCCCAGGGTCCTATATCAAGGGGGAGAGAAACTGCAGTGAGGAGAGTTCACACCCACCTAGAAGGGACCTGGCAGGGATGGAGGGGTCTCTTGGGGGAGGACGATGGAAACGTTCTAAAGGGGCGGTGACCATTGCACAGCTCTGCAGGCTTGCCTAAAAATGAATTGAGCATCTAACAGGGATGAATCCTGTGGTATGGTGACTTTCTCACAAGCGGACTCTGAGAGCCCACTCTGCTTCCCTCCTAGGGGTCCTGCCCAGACCCTCCATCTGGGCGGAGCCGGGCTCTGTGATCCCCCAGGGGCAGCCGGTGACCATTGTTTGCCAGGGACCCGCGAAGGCTGAGACATTCCGCCTGGAGAAGGAGGGAAATGACCTATACCCAGATGTGCAGAACCCACAGCATGAGACGCAGGCCAGATTCCCCATCCCCGTGGCGAGTGAAGACACTGCTGGGCTCTATCGCTGCCTCTATCATAACGGTGTCGCCTGGTCTAAACGCAGTGAGCCACTGCAGCTGAACGTGACAGGTGAGGATGCCTCTGCTCTGCCCTCAGGTTTCTCTGGGACGGGGTGATGGCCCAATGTGGTCTTCTGATGGATGCTCAGGGTTCCCATGGGTGCTCAATGCACAGACGAACCAGGCTGAGTGGGACAGACCCTGGGGGCCTCCGCCGAGCATCAGTCCCTCTGTCCTGGTCACAGAAACAGCCCACCCCCCCCCCCCACACACACACCTACTCCTCATCTGGTGAGTAACAGACCTCAGCCTGGGGGCATTGCTGAGGTGGGGGGGGCTCTGTGCTGGGGATCAGGCTCTAGGCCCAGCCGCCTGCCTTTGGCTTGGATTGGGAACTGGTAAAACCACAGTGAGGGGCTGCCACCTGCAGGGCAAAGGACACTCACTGGTGGAACTACCTCTGTACCAGGTGCTGTGAAAACAGTCAAAGCTAGCAGAGGCTGGATGTGGGAGGCACTCCTCTGACCTTCTGAGAACCCCCCACTCCTTTAATGTGCAAAACGATGCAAGTTTCAAGCCCAGGGGCACAAGGCTCTGAAGGGTGGAAGCAGCCCGGGGGAGGGAGGGGCAGAACTCGGGCTGTGGCCACCCCCTTGTGGGCAGAGTCCTACCCTTGGCAGCTCTGCAAGGTACAGAGAGACCGACAGTCTTCCAAACTATGGGAGAGAACGGGGCTCTTGATGGTTATGTCCCAACGGTGGCGTTAGGTCACCTAGAGGAAGACAGAGCCCCTCTCAGAGAATCCTGACCCCGCTGAGTGGGGGGCGCACAGGCATGCCCCCACCTCTCCCCCCTGCCCCATCTCTTGTTGTGAAGACTGAAGTTCAGAGCAGAAACCCCGCAGCCTTCCTGCCGGCATCAGGGTGGAGATTCCAGTCCTGCCTCGGAGCTCTGTGCCCGGGGACCGAAACCGTGCGTGCCCCAGTTTCCTCGCACGCAAAAGGTGTGACAAATTCCTGACCCTGGGGTGCAGGGGACGCAGGAATTGGTTTAGGCAGGGCACGGCGGTCAGGTCGCTGCCTGCTGAATGCCACGGCCTGAAAAAGTGCTGGTCTTACTAATACTGACCGTTTCTTCTCACACTTTCTTTGTATGCACCAGACACCCACCCACTGAGCGCTGGATGCACACGGGGAATGAGGAGAAAGGGTCCCTGAGCTCCCAAACGTTAATAGCATACAGTATTATAGATTATATAATGTGATACATTATATTATGTGTCATGTCTTGCTATAATTCATATATGTAAATACCTACCTTATAATAGTAAATATGTATAATTGAGATACAATTGAGATATATAGCTTATGCATTACAAGTAATCTTAAATGATATATCATTAAAATTATTCATGTAAATGAAATTATACACATAAGTTAAAACACAGAACTTAAAAATGTATTTATATTTATTTATATATTACAACGGGTGGGCTCCCAAGACAAGGTGTTGAGGGAGGGAAGTTCCAGGAGGTGAAGTTTTCTGCCTTTCTTAAAGGACATTGAGGACTCAGCCTCCAGGGCGACGGGAGGGAGGGGTCACTGTCCGGAAGAGGCGACATGGGGGCTCCACCCTGTGCGTGGAGGAGCCTAGCAGGACTCGGTTTGACCACCTGTGAAATGGACGTGTGGTACATGCGTAGAGCCAAGGGCCAAGCTGGTGCTGGAGTGACTGGCTTCAGGCAACAGGAGGACGTGGAGTCTTGGCTTCTGCACTCACAGAAGGGAGATTCGCCCCCATCGGGGGGCTGCTGTGAGAAACAGAAGACATCAGCGATGGGGATTTTTGCACGTGGGGTGGAAATCCAGAAGGAGGTGAGCAAGGGGAGGGTGGAGGGCAGCACTGTCCCACAGACCCTCCTGCAGGAAGGGCTCGCTGTGTCTCTGTGCCATCCTGCACAGTGTCATTAGCCAGGTGTGGCCCCTGAGCTCAGGAAACATGGCCAGTGCAGCTGAGGATCTGACTTTTAAATTTATTTAACTTGTGTTTCAATGGAAATCGTCCAGTGAGGTTATCACACTGGACAGCATGATAGGGCATCTCCATCCTCATAGAAAGCCCCATGGGCCTGTTCTGGAGGAGCCCCCTTTGCGGGGCAGGGGGAGTCGGGGAGACTCAGCCTTCTCTGTCCAGCTCAGGCCTTTGACCGTGCGCTCAATTCCTCCTTCCCAGGAGACCCACAGATGCACTGGGAGGACAGTAACAGTCCCGGTGAGTGAGGGGGACAGAGGAGCAGAGTGTGCTTCTTGGGGAAGGGGAAAGAATGGGCTTTGGGGTTGGTCCTATTCCAGCTCTGCTAAAGCCCTGTGGACAGAGGACTTCAGCATTCAGGACCCTGGTTTTGTAACGATGCTTCCCGTGTCACAGGACTACTATGCATTGCAGAGATTTTATACCTAGGTGTGTGTATGATCAGCACCCAGCATACCCATGGTAGGCAGTTGGTGGCCAATAAATGCACATCCCTGATAATCTGCTTCCATCTTCCCTGTTCCCCTAGGCCTGTCAACAGAGCGTGTTTCTATCCTCACTGGGGTCTCTGTGACCTTGTTCCTTTGTGTCTTCCTCCTGGTCCTCATCTTGCTCTATTATCAGCACCAGAAGAAACACAGTAGGTCTCGGGGAGAGGGTGGGGGTGCTGGGAAGAAGGGATCTCTTCTTAATTCACACCCCTGACTGTCCTCAGGCCCCCCCGGCAGCAAAGGTGAAGAGCAGAGGCCCCAGGAGAGGTGAGGTTCTTAAGACTGACCCTGGACCCCCTCCCAGTCCTCTGCCTTCAGGGAGGCCCCCTCAGTGCTCACTGTTCTTTCCCCTCAGGGTTAGCCCAGCTGTTGACATCCTAGAGAGGACACCAGGTAAAAGGAGGGACAGACCAGTGAGCGGGGAACGTTTGGGAACATTCTAGGATGTTCCCGAGGCGGTGCAAGATTAAAATCTGAGGCTGAGTTTTCAGGCAAACTTGCCCTCCAAGACCCACCTCAGAGACCTGACCCTTGTCCCCTTCCCTCCAGATCTGGCCGCAGTCGACAGACTTCCTGAAAAGGACGGGGAAATGCTTCGCACCCCAGTAAGTCCTTGTACCCATTACCAACTGCTGCATTAACAGATGCAGCTTGACGAAATGATCTCTGTTTCTTTGCTCAGCAGTTTGGAAGCAGATTAGCGGGGTGGTTCTGGCTCAGGGTCTTTCTGGATCAGGGTCTTTTCTGGAGGTGGCTGTGAAGATGTGCACCACTTCTAGGATGGCACTACCCCCCCCCCCGCCCCCCGCACGACTGTTGGCAGGATGCTCAGTTCCTCCCGGGCTTCTCCATGGCAGCTGGCCTCCCCAAGAGGGAGGGCCAGGAGCCACGTTACGCCCTCACTCTGCCATAGTCTACTGGTCACCCAGGCCAGCCCTGATCTTAAGTGGGAGGGAACTACACACAGTGGTGATTCCAGCAGGTGGGATCACGGGGGTCACCTGGAGGCTGGCTACTAGCCCCCCCTTCCCACAGTCCCCTACCCTCTCTTCAGCCACCCTGACTCACCTGGGTCTCTCTCTCTCAGACCCCTACTGCAGGAGGCCCCCCAGACGTGACATATGCTCAGCTGGACCACTGGATCCTCACACAGAGGACAGCCCAAGCCGCATCCCCGCGGTCCATGGAACCCACAGCTGAGTCCAGCACATATGCGGCCCTCGCCAGACACTGACTCCAGGCCCAGTTGGCCTCCACTCCTAGACACACAGGAAGCCATTCCTGCAGAAGCGTGAAGTGGCCGTTTGGAGGGCTTCCGGGTGGAATCATCCCTTTCTGGAAAGCCATGCAGTCAGATTTCCTGGAGGCAAGAACTGGCGTCAGGAGGCCTCTAATCAACATCTAGGAGATGCATGAACCATGCGGTCCCTCCTAAAATCCACTAGATCCTTGGAGAGAACGTGTAGCCCTTATTTCCAAAGACCCAGCTACGGACTCCAGACTCCTGGCAGTTTCCAGAGACTCAGCTATAGTCACTTGGCTGTTTCCAGAGACCCAGCTGTGGCCTCCCAGTCACACAAGTGATTCCAGGTGTGTCCCGTGTATCCCTAACTGCCCCCCAGAGGCTCTGATTTAATTGTCCACTCTAAAGGCCTTCCAGAGTTCCAGAGTTGACCTTGAACCTGCACTACACATGGGCAGCTGATAGCTGAGATGCTGTTTTCTGGATTATGCTTCTCTTTGTTCATCAATAAAAGTTTTCACAGCCCTCCCGCCCCCCGCCACAGTAGCCCTGCCTGGGGAGCTTGGTCCCAGTCTCTGCTCAAAGCTCCGAGCAGGGAACAAGACAAAGAATGCATTGGTGTTTTCTGAACTGAGTGTCCCAGGGTGGAATGAAAGCAATGCTAAGGAGACGTGTGCCCGAGTAAACGTGCAGGTGATACAACCCTACACTCCACACACACACACACACACACACACAGGTGATACAACCCTACACTCCACACACACACACACACACACAGGTGATACAACCCTACACTCCACACACACACACACACACACACGTCCACAAATGCATGCATGCACGCACGTACATGCAGACACATACCCCTACATGCACATGTCACAAATATACCCATGCACATACACACACACACCTACACACGTGCACACACATGCACACAAACTACACAAACGAATAACACATGCACATGCACTAATGGGTATGTATATATGGACCATACGAGGGAGTTGGTGAGGCTGTGATTGCACAGGGAGGGACCCTGAGGCTTTCAGTCCACGCCGCAGAACATGGCAGCCTCCCATTTCCCATCCCTACTCCAGGCTCATCCACACTGGACGCCATGCATTCTCCAAACACAACAGCACCATCCAGCTCCAAGACCTTGTCCATCTGACCCTCACTCCCTCACCCAGCTAACGCCCTTCAAGTTTGGGCTTGGACGTCGTTCTTCCTAACGGGGTTGCAACAACTGCTCCATGTAAAGTGAGGGTATCGGTTTCCCATGGCTGCTGTAACAAATCACCACACCCTTCGTGGCTTCCGACAACACAATTTGTTATCTTACAGTTCTGCTCGTCCAAAGTCTGAAATCAGTTTCTCTGGGCCTGAAATCAAGGTGTCCATAGAGCCGCGTTCCTTCTGGAGGCTCGAGCAGAGAATCCACTTGGTGACCTTTTCCAGCTTCTAGAGGCTCCTGCATCCCTTGGTCCGTGGCCCGTCCTCCATCCTCAGGGAGCTCTGTGGCATCTTTAAACCCTGCTCTGGTTAGGATTCCTGCTTCTGTGACGCCTCCTTCCCCTTCCTCTGACCCTCGTGCCTCCCTCTTATAAAGACCCTCATGCTTACACTGGGACCGTGGGACAATCCAGGATCATCTCCCCTCTCCAAATCCTTAACTCACTGACACCAGTAAAGACACCGTTTGCCACGTGAGGTAAGGTAACGTGTAAGGCAGCATGTGAACGGGTTCGTCTCCCACTAGTCTGTAAAATGCTGGGTGTTTTGACAGTCTAATTTCCCTGCGCCCAGAATGACTCTGTGGAGCAGAACCTGCTATACCCCTTGTATTAGCCACGTTTCAGGTGTCTATAAACTTGACATCTGTCCTAGATGCATGTGCTGGACATGACCTCAGTCACTGCGTTGACTTCCAACCTTCCTCACTGACCCCCCTCTCCTGAGCAAAATCCTCTTCCTGGGGGGAAACAAACACTCACCAGCTGATCCAGAGTGCACACCCCCAACCACCTCCCTTATGAGGCTCTCACACTCTGGGCCACTCTCTCCACGTGCCTTCATCACCCCGGAGCCATGGAACAGACAACAGGGTCATCTTTTCCACTATAGAGCCCACTGAAATTGTGGAGTCCAGCCAGTCCTGAGCCTGCTCACCCTGGCTTGCTCATTCTTCCTGTAGAAACCACACCAAAAGCTCTAGCTAGCAATCTCCGCTTGCCCCCCCTCCCGCCCCGCCGACCGCCCCTGGAGCCCTGCATGGTGCAGTGTGCCCCTCCTCCTGAGAACTGTAACAAACAATCTTTCAGTAGTGTTGTTGCTCTGTACCCTGACTGTCCCTCACAGTTCCTACGAATACACAGGATTTTTAAATCACCCTGCTGCTGACTTGGGATCGCGTTCACCTGTTTGCTTGTGCGGGCAGTTAACTTCCATCACACATGAGGTGTTATGCTCCCCTAATCACACACATCCTGATGGGGATGGGGTGTGGGCATCTTGGGGGCTGTTTCCTGAGAGCCCCCTGCCTTGTGGTGTGCAGAAAGCAGGTCGCCGTATTTCCCTGGATCCGTTCTCCATCTTCTATTTCACATCACGTGGTGTCCAAATTCCATGCCTCTCTCCCTGACCCCCCAGGACCTGACCACATGGGCGGGCCTCATGGCTCTGTTACTTGAACAGGATCCTCTCCTCCCTTCCTCATGGCCCCTGTTATTTCTTAATGTCTCTGCACACAGATTAGGCTTCTGTCCACAACTGCCCATTCGATTGCCTAGCACTGTTGCTGATGGTTACAGGGTTTGTAGACAAGACAGCCGCATGCTGCCTCCACAGCAAACACTTGGGATCTGCACAACCACGTGCCCACAGCGGGGCCAGCTATGCCACCAGAGGCTGTGAGGTGTCCAAGACACCTGCCAGGAGAGCCCTGAACCCCCTGTGGGGTGGGACGTGTTGTATCTCTACCTGGCTTGTGGGGTCAGCCTCGAGGACCCCACTCACATTAAAATGGAACATTACCCTGCTAGGGGGGCCTGAGTGTCTCATTCTGATTGATTTTTATGTCTTTTATTATTATTATTATTATTATTATTATTATTATTATTTTGCTATGGGGAAGGTAGGAAACCCGCATGCCTGCTATAGGCCTTGTATTAAAAGTTTTATTACATATTAAAAGAATATTTTTGAAAAATTCAACCTAAACTCAGCTGGCTTATTATGGTGCAATTGCTATTTTACTTCTTTGCAAATATTAACATTTTTTATTTTTTTAAAGATCTTATTTATTTATTTGAGAGAGAGAATGAGATAGAGAGAGAGAGAGAGAGCATGGGAGGGGGGAGGGTCCGAGGGAGAAGCCGACTCCCTGCTGAGCCGGGAGCCCGATGCGGGACTCGATTCCGGGACCTAAGTGACAGGGACTGTAGACTGTCAGCTCTGCTCTGGGACCTGGGGACAGGCTGCATTTCACCAGCTGGGAGGGTCTGTCCTGGCTCAGAGAGGGTGGGTGCCTGGCTTTTCAACACGATTTCAATTTGTACTGAGCTTTGATTTTCCATTTGTACTCAAGGTTAATTTCTATTCGTGCTCAAGGTTCTTCCTCAGATTGCTACCCTCTACTCTGCATCTTCATTTTCTTCATTACATCCTGTACTGAATTTCTCTTTTTCATGTAGGGACACATTCTCTCTCTATTATTTTTCAACAATTAGTATATTAGTCAGGGTTCTCCAGATAAACAGAACCAAAAGATTCTGTTATAAAGATTGTATATAAATATATAAAAATACATTTATATATAATATGTATACATAATATATACATGTATTTTTATATATATTTAAATATATATTTATTATAGGAATCAGCTTTCAGGTTATGGAAGCCAGAAGTCCCACCACCCGATCTCTGCCATCTGGAGCCCCAGGAGGGCTGCAGGTATAATTCAGCCCCAGTCCTCAGGCCCAAGAACCAGGCGCTACAATGTCCAGGGCCAGAGAGGATAGTTGTCTCAGCTCAAGAAGAGAGAGAGAGGGAATTGGGCCTCCTTCCCCTGTCTGTTCTATCTGGGCCCTCGGAGGATGGAGGATGCCCACCCAAATGGGGAAGGTGGACCTCTTCACTCAGTGACTGAATCAAATGCTAATCTTTCAGAAACCTGCTCACAGACTCACCCAGAAGTGATGTTTTCCCGGCTCTGGGGACATCCCTTAGCTCAGTCGGGCTGACCCCTAAATAACCTTCACAGTCAGAATGGTGTATTTCCCGCTAACATCTGTCTTGTTTGCCTCTGACCTGAGCCAGGCTCTCAGCAAGGGAAGAGTGGAGAGCCTGGCATTGGGCGAGAGAGGACTCCTGAGTCTTCTGCGCCCTCCAGAGCAGGAACGGCTGACCAGGTCGGGGTACCTGCTCCAGTGAAAAGGAGTCCCGTGGGTCCAGGCAATGATGTCACTGGGGAGCTGACACAGTTTTGGGGAAATTGTAAAACGAAAGCAAAATAAAGCCCACACCTCTTCCATCTTGGGGACTTGGTGGGAAGAGGAGCGGGAGAGGGCAGAAAAGCAGACATTGTGAACTAGTCTTTCCTTCCTGACCCTCCAACACGGACACAGGCGTCAAGACTCTGGCCATGGGTGCAGGGACATTCCGACAGGACGGATGTCCCTGTTGCTCCGCGGCCCCCGAGCGCCACCTGGAGGATGAGCCGCGTTTAGCACTCCTGGTGGCTTAGTGTGGCCAGGCAGAGAGCGCGGGTCCACCTTGCCCAGGGACTCCGCCCAGTTCCCCCGAGGTGTGCCCACGGAGACAATGCCAGGAGGCCCCAGTGGGCCCGTCATGGTGGGAGGAGAGATCCCACCTGGGCCAGGCTGCGGGGGCAGGAGCGGGTGTCCCGACACTTCCACTGAACCCCTGGGACAAAGGGGACATCGAGATGACCAGAAGGGTCCCCAGGCCCCAGGGAGCAGAGAAAGGCTGGACCCTGTGACCCGGGGGCACAGACATCAGCTGGGCCTCCAGCAACCTGGTGAGCAAACCCCACATCCCCAGGGACCAGCAGGAGGCGGCAGAGGCGGCTTCTCCCTCCACCTGGGACACCATCCTGGGAAAGAGCATGGAGACCGGCAGCAAAAGATGCAGGAGTGTTTGCAACGATTGGGAGGGACTATGCACGTGCGTGTAAATGTGTGTGTGTGTGTGTGTGTGTGCGTCCCCTGCTTAAGACGGGGCAGCTCCTGAGTGAGACCAGGTCACTGATGGACAAAGACATTTTATTTCTTCTGCTGAATGGCATTACATCCGGCTCTGTTACACACACACACTCATGCACACACGCACATCCCCCAACACACCCACGGTGGTACGTTCACTTACATGCGGACTCTGTAACTTCTCCAGGTTTGAATTTCCTAACGAATGACTTCTAACCTTTCTTCGATGAAACAGAGCAACTCCTGGGCTATTGTTATAATTGCTCCCATGGTTTTCGAGCGTTTTTTTCTTTCCCAGCACGAGCAATCATCTAGAGGCCCTCCTTCAACTGCTTTTTCACTGAAATCCACTAAAGGCATGCTTGCACGCGTGGGCTTCCACGGCACCCTCTCGTGGTTTGCAGCACGTCCTGCTGAGCCCCCGCCCTCTCCCCAGGGTCCCGCTCAGCTGCTCAGTATCCAGCTGCCCGCTCTGGTTCCACCTTCCTGCCTGGGCAACATCACCTAAGCAAGAGTCACTGATTGGGAGGCGGTCAATGGCAACACCCATCTGCAGTGTTGGGGTCTTTCTCTAGGGCTGAGTTTCAACAGAGCATCACCACCTTTTCCTCCTGCTTCTTTGGGAACCGAGGATGGTTGCTTTCATGTAGAAAGAGAAGTGCTTTTCTGGGGAGAGCAGCCCTGACCCCGAGCCCCAGGTTCCCTGCAGCAGGTGGGGGACTGTCTCCGCAGGGGCCACATGGCCTCTGAATCCACAGGGCTGCTTCCTGTGTTGTGTCCATGGCAGAGCCCATGGGTCTGGACCTTCCGTTTCTTTGAGGCTGGGGAACACGGAGGTCTGGGCATCAGACATGTGGTTTCAGGCCAAGAATCGTAGAGCACATGGGCCTTGATGCCTGGACGGACGGCAGACATAGAGCGCTTGATTCTCTTGTCCTGGAAAAACAGTGGCTACAGGGGCTGGGTCTGCCCTGGGCTTGTGTGCCAGGTCTAAGGAGAGCCCCATGTCTGTGCCCCCGGTCCAAGAGCACACCACAGACCCCTCCTCTGTCCCCTTCAGACCTCACCTTGCTGACTCCAGGACCCCGAGGCAGTCCCTACCCCAGGACTCCAGCTCTGCCTGGGAGCCCACCTGGTGTCCATGGCTCAGCTAGCCACTCCCCTGAGCTCTGATCCTAAAAGGCCCAGGCCTTTCCCTTGCCTGCCTCCTTCTCCTGGGAGGTCAGCACAGGTCTTAGAAGCTCCAGGACACTTCCAGGTCCTCAGCCTTCCTTCCCAGGGTGAGCAGGTGGTGCACGGGACATATCAGAATCCAGTGGATGCTTTCAGTCCCCCCAGGAACTGGGCCCTAGAAGAAACTGTGAAAGGAACATAGGATTCGCTGAAACGTAAAGGCCGGTAGAGTTATAGGAGAAGCTTTTGAGACTCAAGGACATGCAAAAGCCCCAAGTTGCTAGAGGCCTGGGAGGGAGGGGGACAGACAGGGAGGAGACGATGCTATGACTGCGTGTCATCATCAGGGATGGGGCTCCGGACCGCCTCCGCTAGTCACAGTCCTGTGTTCTGTGCCATAAATGGACCCAGGGAGCCCCACGGGGGTCCAGACAAGAACCAGCCCCCATAGCAGCCCCAACAGTGCAGGAAGCCTTGCCCACCAATGTTTGCACAAACGTTATTGTTTCTTTAGTGGTTTTGCATCTGTAGACTTCAGGGTTTTCAGTTAGAACCTGGATTTTTTTTAAAGAAATATCTTATTTTTAACTAATCTCCACAGCCAAGGTGGGGCTTGAACTACATCAAGAGTCACATGTCCTACCGACTGGGCCAGCCAGGGGCCCCAGAATGGGATGTTTGACAGCATGAAAGTCCCGTCCTGCCTCCTTCTCCCGTCCCCCCAGCCCCGTCAGCGCCCCCTAACAAGAGAGCCTGACCTGACCATCTGGGAGGGAGGGGTGAGTGTGCAGAGCAAGGCCCAGAGTCACAGGATGCAGAGGAGTGCAGAGACAAGAGCATCGTACATGAGCAGAGCGCCACCTGCCCTGGAGAGCGGGAGGGAGACCCGGCCTGAGCGTTCTTCCAACGCGCCACCTGCCTCTCTCTGCACCCCCCGCCCAGAATAACATGAAGTTGTCGGAGAATTTCATGATTGCCCTTTGCGTTTGGGGAATGCGTAGCTTGAGAACAGTCAGCCTGGTAGGACCAGGAGCTAGCCAGAAACTTCCCCTTTCTGCGCTCCGCACCATCTGTCTGTGGCTGTCTCTGTAACTATGTATCTTTCTACTTGGCTGTCTGGAATCTATGTGTAACTATGTGTGTGTATCTATCATCTCTTGGGTGCCTACGTTTGTATCCAGTTATGTATCTACTTATCCCCCTAGGAATGCACCTGCCACCTCCGCAGTCCTATCATCTCTCTGTGCGACTACCCATTCAACACCTGCAGCCCAGCATGTCTGTATTTATGTCCGTGTGCACGTATGTACTCTGCGTGTACTTTATCACGTATCATCTATCTCTATCTCTACCTCCCTATTATCTCTCTGTCTGGCTCTATAATCACCAGTTAATTCTAGGGGCGTTCCATCTGGACGTGGGTTCAGCCTGGCTATGTAGTATCTCACTGGAACTCCTTCCAGAAATCAAGGCTCTGTGATCCAACAGAGGAAGGTAGAGCTGGGCCTGTGCCCCCCACTTCCTTCCTGGGAGACCACAGACAGGAGCCCTCGGAGCCCTTCCTGCTCACCTCCTGACCCACAGCGCCCTGTCCTGCCACCTCAGGACGAGGATAGGGCAGATCGCCAGCGGCTGGCCATGTGCCGCAACCCCACGCGCTTCCTGGGCCTTGGTGAGTGGGGGAAGGCAGGGGCGCAGCGGGTGGAGACTCCAGCGGGGTCCAGGTCAGCCTCAGTTAGCCTCCATCCAGGCCTGCAGGTCCCCGAGGAGGACTCTCCCTGCAGGCCCTGCCGCTCCATGCCAGGGGCCTAAGCCAACCGTGCAGGGACCAGAGCCTCTGACTTTGGGATGGGGTGGGTCAGACGGGAGCAAGGCCAGAGCAGGTGTCTTGGGAGTCACCTGGGAATGGTCTGGAACCCGCTACAGGGGAGAGAAGCTATCTCAGGGAGTTCCTGTTGACTGAGGGTGGTTTGGGGGCCGGCAGCACACTGACCCCCACAGAAGGTCCACCAGCCACCGAAGACAGAGGAAGGAGCCCTGTGTCCAGGAAGGAGTCGGGCCCTGCGGACACCCTCCTGCTAGCCCCGGGAGACCACAGCAGGCCTCTGACCTCCGGAACTGAAAAAGCATAATAAACCTGCTTTGTCATAGCAGATGAGGAACCTCAGACCCCTGGTGTCTGACACTGTCCTCAGTCGGTTCCCAGCCTTCTGGAAACGGATTCCAGCACCGACCTTTCCTTCCAGCGCCTTGACCTCAGCCCCTGACGTATCATCCCAAACCTGGGAGCACCAGTGCCCGAAGCCCAGCCTGGCCGCATTCTGGAGGACTGGGCTTCATGTCCCAGGTGCTGCAGCGGCAGGTGGTGGTATGCAGAGCTTGGCCCCGGCTGCTTATGTCACACTTGCTCTGATCTTTCAAACCCCTGTTCCTAAGAAATTAATGTAATATTTTCCTTATTACACCACTTACCCTGTGGCTCTGGTGTTGATGGGATGTAAGCTTATCTTTACTATAAAATATATTTGTGTATATTCGCATCGGGGTGCGCTTTTCCCGTGTCTCACAGTTTAACTGTGTTTTGCAGTGTGTAGAACATTCGTCGGTTTCAAACACTAAAACCCCCTGAAATGGTGCGTTCAGAGATGATCCACCTCCTCTGTCCCCTTCACACCCTCCCTCCCGCTCCCACACCACAGGTGACGATTTTTGTCAGATTCTGGTTTTCAGAGCGAACAAGCGATCTGTGGAAAGGTAAGTCAGCAGACACATCGTGTTACTTAGCTCCTTTCTCAGAAGGAAGTTAGCCCATTCTAGAGCTGTGTACCCCACTTTCTGCTTTTCCAGTTCCTGATGCTCCTGGAAGAAGTCGCTGCAAACTCCATGCTGGAAACAGTGCACATTCACGCCCGTGCGGCTCTCTGGCCAAGGAGTGTGACGGAGTCCCATGGGCTGCATGAAGCAGTCAGCAGGGCTGCGTTCCTTCCAGCGGCTACAGGCGCTAAACAAAACACTCGAGAACAACAAATGGATCAAAGAAAAAAATCGTAACAGAAACAAAAAATATCTCTAAACAAACGAAAATGGAAAGACACATACCAAAACCTGTGTATAGGCTGCTGCAGAAGCATTTCAGAGAGGGAAATTTGTAGTCGTGAGTGCATCTGTTAAGAAGTTAGAAAGATCTTGGGCGATTGGGTGGCTCAGTCATTAAGCGTCTTCTTTTGGCTCAGGTCATGATCCCAAGGTCCAGGGATCGAGCCCCGCATTGGGCTCCCTGCTCAGCGGGAAGCCTGCTTCTCCCTCTCCCACTCTCCCTGCTTGTGTTCCTGCTCTCATTATCTCTCTCTCTGTCAAATAAATAAATAAAATCTTTTAAAAAAGAAATTGGAAAGATCTCAACTACACAGCCTAACTTTACACCTCGAGGGACAAGAACAAAAAGAGTACACTAATCCCAAAGTTAGCAGAAGGAAAGAAGGAGAGTGGAAAGAAATGAAACAGAGACACACACCCGTGAAAAAAAAAAGAAAAAGAAAAAGAAAAGATCAATGAATCTAAGAGTTTGTTATTTGAAAAGATAAGCCAAATTGACAAATGTTTAGCTAGACCACCTAAGAAGAAAAACAAGAGAAAACTTGAATAAAATCGGAATGGAAAGAGGCATTACAACCGACACCATAGACATATATAGAATCGTTAAGGGACTACTACCAACAACTCCATGCCCACAGATGACATAACCTGGAGGAAACTGATCAACTCCAGCAATACAGAACCTACCACGACTAAATCAGGAAGAAATAGAAAATCTGAACAAACCAATAATAAGCAAGGAGACTCAATGGGTCATCAAAGACCCGTCAACATAGAAAATCCCAGGACACCAGATGGCTTCACTGGCAAATTCTACTGAACATCCAAAGAAGAATGAATGCCAATCGTTCTGAAACTCTGCCCAAAAAGTGGAAGTGGGGCGGGGGCGGGGGACATCCTCAAACTTGTTCTTCCAGGCCAGTGTTATCCTGATGTCAAAATCAGATGAAGACACTACCAAAAAAAGAAAAAGAAAAATTAAATAGAGACCAAAGTTTTTACCTGTCCTTCATAACTCCAGAACAGATCATTCTTACCAGCATCTTTTTCCTTTCGGTGTGTTAATTAGTCTTGAATTTGGATGTCCAAGTATCTCCCTGGGTTTAGGAAGTTCTCAGTTATCATTTCTTTACATAAGCTTTCCGTTCCTTCTCTCTCTACCTCTCCTTTTTCTGGAACTCTAATCATTCTGTTCTGTGGTAGATGCTGTCCCGTGCCTTCTATTAATTTTACTCATTAACTGAATTCCTCGAGTCCAGAATTTCTATTTTGGCTCTTTTGTATGATTTCTATCTCTTTGTTAAATTTCTCTTTTGGTTCGCGTACTGTTCTTCTTTTCTCGTAACTCGATGAGTTGGTCAGTGCAGCTATTTTGAAATCTTGGTCAGCTACATGGCAAAATTCCAAGTCCTGAGTTCAGTTACTGACGGCTGTCCTCATTTTTGCTGATGACATGTGTCCTTGATTCCTTGATTCCTTGTGATCCTTGGTGTTTCCCGTGGCTGTTTTAGCATTTGAAGTGGCAGTCACTCCACAAATCTTTAGTAGCCGTCTTCGTGTGGGAGATGTTTTTTCATTGGTCCTGCTTATATGTGATACTTTTTCCAACTTTTCAAGGATGCACAAAATTCGTAAACTTGTATTTCCTTTCTGGTCCTTGAAACCCACGAGGCTGGCTGCTGGAATCTCTCTTTGTTTTGCTACAAGTGTGTGGTTTCTCTGTTGCCACAGACCCCAGTTTGTTTTCTGAACCTGCACAGGATCTGGCCACAGCATGCAATGAGGTGTGGGTTTTCACACTTGGGGAGTGGAGAGCACCCTTGGGTTGGGGCTGGGGGTGTTGGGGGTTCAGATCTCCCAACAGCTCAGAGACAGGCTTCCTGCTGGGGTCCTGAATGCAGTCAATGGGAATCACATCTGTTTAATCCCTTGGATATTCTTATCTGCCTCTTTCCCCATCTCCTGCTCCCCCCGTCTGGAGGTCCTACTTCAATACTCTGGGTGTCTCCAGCAGACCCACACAGCTGGGGAGGCCGGGCACCCACTCACTGTTCTCCCATTCCATGTTGGCTAGTTCAGCCCTCCCCCAACTATGCCCCCCACCCCGGGCGGAGGGGTGACTTGACCGTCTCAAATGCATCTCCATTTCCTTCATTTACAATAAAGGGTCAAGATACACATGTCATTTTGAAATATATGTACCTTAACACTTGGTGGGTGTTTCCCGGTCTCTGTAAAATGTTCAATTACATATCTCTTCGGCTGTTGCAGACATAATCCTCGTTGCTGTCCTTCTGACACAACAAATCCTCATTCTATTCCCCAAGCATCTCGAATTTCCACATCTGGTCTCTCTATGCTGCCTTCTGGAAAATCCCTCAATACTGCATTCCAGTTTTATAAATGGCTCTTTAGCTTTGTCTTGTCCTTAATGGAAAGAATTTTTGAATGTATTGGTTTCATTGGATTTTTCATCTCTAAAATTTCTTAATTGTTTCAAGAATTGCCTATTTTTCTGTAACATAATCCATATTCTTGAATCAAAAATTCATCATCTCCTTTTATTTTTTCAGATATTTAAATATGCTTAATTTTATTCTCATATTTTCCTATCCATTCTATTTCCTTGTATATGATAATTCCTATTCATCAGTAGCTTATTATCCACAGCATTGTTAGGATCACTCTCTGATGTCCATTACTAGTGGGCACTCTCCTCCCACACACCTGTTCGTACAAGAAGGGTTTCTCCTGGGGCTGTTCTGGGAGTCGGGCTGACCGCAAGAGATAATTGCAGCTTCTCCTGCTCTGTGGTGTCCACTCTCTCAAATGTCACATCTGTTCAGGGTTGTGTTAAGCAGGGACGGGTCCAGTGCAACCTCAAGCTCACAATCACTCACAGAAGAGAAAAGCTGCCGTGAATCTGTTTTACATACACATAGGGGAGGTGGCCTGAGTCAGTGAGCGGAGAAACCCCTGTGCTTGTCCACAAACACACATTGGGGAACACCGCAGTTTCCAGCCTTCACCTGCAGCCCTGTCCCCTGCCTCCCTGTGAGGACCCTGGGGTCCCTCTCTGTGTCCACATGGGTGGAAGTCTCTACTCAATGACCCGCTGATGGTCCTGGGAATTGGCAGCTGCTCATCTTTGTTCTCTGTTCTTTCTTGTGGTTCCATGACTATTTGGGGAACTTTCATTTCTCAGTTCCTGCATAAGACTGTTTCTACACATCTCAGAAATATGGCAAGTAGCACCTATTGGTATGAGGAGCATGTGAGGGGTCTTGACTGGATGCAACAAACATCCACGTAGGTTGAGTCTGACCCCATAATCCTCCCATGTACCAAACCCCTCTTAACCTGCTCTGAAAACTAACGATGATGGATCCCCTCCCATGAACTGGGAACCACTGAATCCCACAACTACCCTGAGGAGTGAGGTTCAGGACAACAAGACCTAAATAAGGAAACAGGCTTGAAGACAGGATGTTACCACCCTGGGCCACAAGCAAATGGATAATAGATGAATATTTAGATAAAAGTTAACTTTTCCTTCACAATCAGAACTCTAGCTGAAATAAATGTCCCCTACAGCTTACAGGCAGGACCCCAGGGTGGGGAAGACAGCTCCGTCCTAGGAGCAAGGGGCATCGAGGAGCCAGGAGAGACACACAGGGATGTTCCCAAGAAGGGAGCCAAGAGAGACACACAGGGATGTTCCCAAGAACAGGATACCGTTCCTGTGGACGGTATCACAGGAAAATAGAGATGACCATAGAGGTTGTGATAGAAAGAAAGGCCACGCTCCAGAGCCAGGAGAGGGGCTGTGCTCCCTTCCGTATTTGCCTGTTTTCCCCCCTGGGCTCATTGCCACTGTGATTTCAACCTGGGCTGAGCAGATTTGTCACACGTGTGTCTGTGCTGACATGAGCTCCAAATAGTGGCAGGAACGCGTGTCCACTGTAGCATTTCCAGGGCTTGGGGACCCGTTCCACGGTGAGGACCCCAGGGATGTGCTGAGGATGAAGGAGACCCCATGGGGAGGCTCTGGAGGGAAGGACATGCCCTGTTCTCCTCACCTGGATGGGGCATCTCAGGAAGCCTTGGGGTGCACTTGCTATACCATCCTGGACACCAGAACAGGGCTCAGGGAAGGGGCTGTTCCTCTTCCTGTTGTTACATCCTGCCGATGACAACCATGTGATGGGCAGGACCGGCCTCCACATGGCCACACCCTGTGTGTCTGCCCGTCCTGTGGGCACCGAGGTCCCTCCCTATGCACTGCTAGAGCCAGAGACGGGAGTCGCCATGACCCCCGCCCTCACGGCCCTGCTCTGTCTCGGTGAGATCTGAGGAGGGAAGGGGACGCCCTATTCTGGGAGGGACCCACCCCACAGCCAGGCTCTGGGTTGTCGGAGAACCCAGACTCAGGAGGCTCACGGGAGGAGGGGTTCTGCTCAGGATTCGGGGCAAACCTCTCACAGGAACTCTCTTCCAGGGCTGAGTGTGGGCGCCAGGACCCGAGTGCAGGCAGGTGAGTCTGTCCCCAGGGGTCTCAGTCCCACCTCCTCACTGGGGGTCACCCACCAGGCAGAGGGGATGGAGAACAGCAGTTCTGGGCTGACGGAGGGGGACGTCTGGGGGTTTGGGGCAGAGCTGGGACCTGGGGGTGGGGAAGGTCTTGTGTCCCAGCCTCCGTTTCCTTCCAGGGACCCTCCCCAAACCCACCATCTGGGCTGAGCCAGGCTCTGTGATCCCCTGGAGGACATCTGTGACCATCTGGTGTCAGGGGAGCCTGGAGGCCCAGGAGTACCGCCTGCATAAAGAGGGAAACTCAGAGACCTGGGACAGATGGAAGCCACTGGAGCCCGGGAACAAGGCCAAGTTCTCCATCAGATACATGACAGATGCATATGCAGGACGCTATCTCTGTTCCTATTGCAGTCCCACTGGCTGGTCAGAGCCCAGTGACCCCCTTGAGCTGGTGGTGACAGGTGCGAGCCCACTCAGGGTCCCAGCCCCAGGCTCTGCCCTCAGGAAGGGGGTCTGCTCTCAGGTGTCTCCCTGTCACAGCCCAGCCCTGGGGATGATGTGGGGGATCTGAGCCCCATTTAACACCGTCCCCCTCTCCTCCCCTAGGATTGCACGACAAACCCAGCCTCATAGCCACGCCCAGCCCTGTTGTGACCTCAGGAGGGAACGTGACCCTCCAGTGTGGCTCATGGGTGGGATTCGACAGGTTCATCCTGATGAAGGAAGGAGAACGCCAGACCTCCTGGACCCTGGACTCCCAGCCAGCCCCCAGTGGGGGGTCCCAGGCCCTGTTCCCTGTGGGCCCTGTGACCCCCAGCCCCAGGTGAACATTCAGATGCTATGGTTGTTACAGCAACACCCCCCAGATATGGTCGTACCCCAGTGACCCCCGGGAGCTGGTGGTCTCAGGTGAGGAACCAAGCCCTGTCCCCTCTGTGGTCCTGTGGTCAACTCCTGACCCTGTCTGGAAGACCCACAATATAGGATGGGAATGAGGGTGCTACAGGGAGGGTCATCCAGAGGGGCATCCACCCCTCCGAGGAATGGAGGACCACACTGTCTCCCCAGGCTTGCCCCTTTCCACACGCCCATCACTCGAAGCTCCAGGTACATGCAGAAGGGTCTTCAGGGCCCTAGGGCAGATACACCAGGAGGGTCTGAGCCTAGAGGGGGTCTCTATGGGAAGCTCCAGCCCTCCACCCTCCTCTTGTCTCTTTCCCGGGACCCTCTGGGGGCTTCAGCCCCCCACCCACAGATCCCAACTCCACAACTGATGCATCCCTGGGGTCTCTTAAGTCAGAGTACAGACCATCCCAGGGAGTCGGAGAGCCTCTCAGGGGATCTAACTCCCCCCGAGATACTCAGAAACAATCTTGTGTCCTTGGGGGCTGAGAGTCGAGCAGAGAGGCCAGGGGGAAAGCTCCAGGGGCTCTGAGGCTAGCAGATGAGGGATGGGTTAGTCATGGCAGAGGCAGATACTGAGGGGAGAGTAACCAGGTTGAAGTGAGGAGCACGGCAGCCCCATGGCCTCACCTCCCTGTCCTGGGTTTACGATGTACCCGGTGGGGTCCTTTGAGGGGGGGGGGATCTGTGATTTGGGGTGTGTCCCTTTCCATCGGGGTCTCGGTTTCTCCATTTGCGATGGGGGAGAATCCTGGTCAGATCTCAAGGACATGTCCATTCCGACCCTAGAGGGATGCTGCCTTAGGTCTGCAGAATGGGAAGGTGGGCAGTGAGGGCTGTAGGATGCAGGGAAGGGCAGAGCAGTGACGTCGGTGACGTCCCCAGGGCTCCTCCGTCCATCCTGCGGTGCTCAGCCTGGCCATATCCAGACAGCCCTGGTGGAAAGAAATCAGAATCAAACAGAAGTAAGCAAGGCTTTGACGGTCGGGCTCCGTGGGATGTAAATCCCAGATCTGCCACTTCTGGGCTGTGGGGCCTCAGACGAGTCCTTTCACTGCCCGTGAAGCGCTTCTCCCATGGACTCCCTCATGGGTTTGCTGAGAGGTTTAGGTGAGATCCTGGAAATGAGAGCCCTCTGTGGGACGGACCCACCGAGTGCACAGCATCCTCACAACCCCTTCCCTGATGTGCTCGCTGAAAAGTGCAGTCAGACCCCACGTGCGAATGTGGGGTCTGCAGGGCAGAGGACGGGTCTTGGTTGGACTTGGAGAGCACGGAAGGCACGGAGTCCGTCCCACACAGGGACGGTTCTGAGCACCCCAAAACCTCTGACAATAGGAGGTGCATTCAGCTCCAGCTACAGGAGAGGGCAGGGCACATGGGGACAACAGACTGGGCCATTCCAATCAACGTAGGAGCTTGGAGCCCGAAGCAGCTGTCCACTAGGGTGGGTAGTGTGAGGAGAGCACAGGGAACCCAGAGTCCTGGGTTCAAATCCCAGCTCTGCCACCCACTTCCTGGCCCGGTGACCTGGGGCACCTGATTGATCTCTCTGAGCCTTGGTTTCCTTCTCTGTGAAAGGGGTGAAGCGGGGGTGGCATTTCCCTGGTGCGTGATTCTTACGGGGATGAGAGGTAACGAATGCACAGACCCCAGCACGGGTCTACACACAGTAGGTGCTCAGTGAACTGACACCATTGGTTCATTCATGATATCACTTGCGTCCCAGGTCACAAGTACCAGAGAATTTTGATCCAGGTCCCCGTGATCTTCCTCGTCCCGCTCTTCCTTCCCCTCCTTTTCCTCCTTATCTGACACCAGCACCAGAAAAACGCTGCGAGTCAGGTAAGTAGAAGACGGGGAGCTCTGGTCTACCTGAGAGGTGAGACCTAACCCCGAAGATAGGAAGTGGCTTCTTAGAGCACCGCCAAAATATGGCACCAAACAGAAAGAAAT
This sequence comes from Zalophus californianus, assembly GCF_009762305.2. NCBI lineage: Eukaryota > Metazoa > Chordata > Mammalia > Carnivora > Otariidae > Zalophus > Zalophus californianus. The sequence goes on along the minus strand of NC_045611.1, from coordinate 56,751,351 downwards.
GCTCGGTTTTTGAAAACCCTCCAAATTAAACAATAAAACATGTCTCGGAAACTCCTTCCATCACAGCCTTCTTGGGACAGGCTGGAATCCCCACAAAGCACAGTTATGAGGGTGGATAGCAGGGGTGTACCCAACACCTGAGGAGCCACGCCGGTGATGAGGAAGGGGGTCACGGGAGGGGTCGTTATCCCCCTGCAGCCAAGAGCAGTGGGGAGGAGTGCAGGAGGATGTGGCAGTGGTTGGGAGATTAGTTGCTTTGAGCAAATATGTAAATATAGGGGGGATAAAGGGAGCCAAGTTACTCGAGGTCTGCAGGGATCTATAAATGTGCAAAGGCAGTTGGCTAGAATAAACTCTGGGCTGTCCTTACTGGAACTGGAAATGCCAGTGTGACCTCGTTAAAATGTATATACATCGATGGACGTGACATGGTCGTAGGTGTGTCTGTGCATAGAGGTACAAACACACGTGTCCCAGGTACACCCACCAATAAAACCTAGACACGGTGATGGCACGCCAATCACCCAGATCTTGGTTTTTAACTACTATCCTCTATTAAAAGGAATTAGGGTTCATCAGAGAAATTCTTTATTCCGGGTTGGGGCAGGGGAAGAACTAATGGAGGATGCTGGGGCATCTTAATGTGCCAGAAAGTGCAAAAACTCACCAAGAATGATGGAGACAAGTCAGGATAACAAGGAGCCAGCTGAAAGGAACTCCCTTTGGAAAGATCGAGAATGATCTGAGCATCCAAGTATGGAATTACAGTGCATTGACTAAAGCAGAAATCCATTAGTTTATAGAGTAAATTAATTAATGCACGGGGGGAAAGGGCACGCTTTAGAGTAGAATGCCAATGAATCGATGCAGAATGATGAGCAATGAAGAGATTGGAGATTGTTATAAGTTAGCTGCCATGACGGTGGATGACTCAGGGAGGGCCGTCCGTGCATCGTAACAGTAACTATGGTATATTTGAGGACGATCATGGTATTGGACGAATACTCAAATATGTCTCCAAATACCAATCAAATTCTAAGGAAGGATTGAGGACTTCACCACAGGAGACCTGGCAGACACCTACTTGACCAGGCATTCGGAGTGCTCAGCACCAGGGATGGGACAGGTGGATATCCTGGGCTCCTGATATTGATGGAGGTGATCACAGCCTTGTCAACACCCTTTCCAGGGTATCCATAAGTAGACATTGGGTAGAACCAGAAAGAAAATAAAAGACGCTGTTTGGCAGTTGGTAAGACCGGAACCGGGAGTGTGGGTTTGGTCCAAGGGTTGCATCAGTGAAGATCTCCTGATTGGGAGTTCTGGGGTCATGTAGACGAGGGTTCGTGCTTGTGGGGGGTGCACACTGGTGTATTGAGGACAGAGGGGGCATTATATCAGAAAAAGATCTACCTACCTATCTACTTATTATCTGTCTGTCAGTCTCTCTCTGTTTCTGTCTGTGTGCATGCATACGTTTATGGGTGTGCATATAGATGCATATGTAACGGACCTACACTTTCTTTCTCCCCTCCCCTGTGATACTCATGCCTGTATCTCCAAATCCATGTCCATCTCTGTCTCTCTTTGGCAAAATATTACCAAAGCAGAAATGTAGGTCAAGGTGATGCAGGAATAAAATACAGTTCTTATAAATATTTTCTGTAAAAAAATAATAATTATAAAATCATTCAGAATGAAGAGATTTAATAACAGACATAGACTTTTAAAGACATTCTTTCAGTTTTATTTAAAAAATATATATATTTAGGGCGCCTGGGTGGCTCAGTTGGTTAAGCGACTGCCTTCGGCTCAGGTCATGATCCCGGAGTCCCGGGATCGAGTCCCGCATCAGGCTCCCTGCTCGGCGGGGAGTCTGCTTCTCCCTCTGACCCTCCCCCCTCTCATGTGCTCTCTCTCTCTCTCTCTCATTCTTTCTCTCAGATAAATAAGTAAAATCTTTAAAAAATAAAAATATATATTTAAATCATCCATGCACGTTTTGTGTGTTAGAGTTTAGTCATTTGCCCTGAATTCCAAATCGAGGAGGGTGGGTGTACAGCCTTGTCAGGGCTCAGATCCTCTGAGATCCTAACGTGGCCCTGGGGGCCAGGTTCTGGGGTCGTTTAGAAGGTAATTTCTCACTTTGCGCAGGTGCCTCCCAGCCTGAAGTCGACACAGAACCCTGCAGAAAAGGTAATTGCTCCCCAAAGACGCTTCCCCAACCTCCCACCTCTGCCATAGTCCCTTCACCGCTGCCTAATGCCCCTCTTTTCCTCCCCTCAGGTCCAGCTCCGTGGCTCCTGTCCAGGAGGAGAATTGGAGTAAAAAGGAGGGTCCTGGTGGGAGACCAGGAGGAGTGCTTGGGCCGGGTTCTGGGCTTCTCACGAAAATCGCCACATCTATGTGATCCCAGGCACATCCCTGCCCCTTGCTGGGCCTCAGTCTCCCCATCTGAGGGTGGAAGGGGCATGTGGCACTGCAGGGTTTCAGGCATTTTGGCATGATATAGAATGTTCTTGTCCTCCAGATGCTGAGGGGAGAGAGTCCCAGCCTGAGGAAGACATACAGACGGACAGTCAAGTGAGCCCCTGCTCCTGTCCAGGGCACCCAGCACAGCCTTGTTAATTAGTTAAATGTATGGGCTGCTTCTCCATCTTCCTATTCCTCAGCCCAGCAGCATCTGACCTCACCCTTCCTCTTGAAAGGTGATACATGTAGGCTGCTGGGACACCTTCTTGGGTTTTTCTGATACCCACATGGGCCCCTCCCTCTTGGTCCCCTTATTTGGGTCCTTTGAGCTGTTGGTTGTCCAGGTCTCATAATGGTGGTGCTGCCAGGGACAGTTGTACAGTTTGTGCACCTGCACAATAAGGACTGTGGGGTTTAAGACCCTACTGGTGGCATCTGAACAGAGCGCCTTTTCTTATTCGCACAAAGGCACCCTATAGAATGGTCTGTCCATGAACAGAGACCCTCAGCCTGGCTTTTTCTCCACTTACTCTCTTCCCTCTGGTTGTGTGGATTTAGATGCAATGGAACCACACAATAACGTGCCTTAGGTGTAATGATTGTCATTCCGCTCCTAGTCCCGCAGGAAGCTCACCCAGCCATCGTGTTGACCTCACCATGAGACAATTCTGTATTTTATTTGTCACGTTTATTTAATCCCAGGTACAGCTGGACCATCTCTATGTTCGTAATTCCACAACTATTTCTAGCCTGGTGCTTGAGCACCAGCCTCAGATATCCAAGCACCTGTGAGCTGTCTCTTCTTGTCCGTCCACTGGGCATTTCAATGTCCCATGCCATATGCCAAGTCTCCAGTCTCCCCAGAAGAGCTGTCTCTCCCTCGATGTTCAGTACTTCCCCAAACCGTCTAGAGACACATTGTTCATCACAACTGGGAGGGCGTTGCCAATGGTCTCGAGGGGCCAGAGGTGCTGCCGCACACCCCACGACGTGCAGGACAGCCCCCCCCCCCCGCCCCCAGAGCAAAGAGCACCTGGCCAGCGTGGTGACACTCGGGGTGGAGGAGCTGTTGTAACAGAAGCAGGTTCTCCCCTGGCCTCTCCACCGCACTTACCACCACCCCAAATCAGTGCTTCCTTGTTTGTGGGCGGTTCCCAACCCCATGGCCATGAATTCCTCCAGGGCAGGGCGCTGATCTGTCCTCTTCTTGGCCCCCTGGCAAGTGCCCTGTCTGTCCATCTGTCTGTCTATGTGCATATCTATGCATGCACTTATTGTGTGTGTATATGGGTACCGAATGAAGTAGATGAACCAAATCCTAACTACTCTGAGTTTCCCCCACTTTAGCCCATTTATTCATTCAGTGAGTTGACAAATCTTATTAGGAATCTGTGTTTGGCAAGGCTCTGTCTTAGACCGGGTGACGGAAATACGAGTGAAAACACGTCCAAGCCAGGGATCCACGGGATCCGATTTAGGTTTTAAGATCGACCCCGGCTTCTGGGTGGACACGTAAGCGAAGAGGGACAAAGTGAAGGAGTTCCGCCCTCCCTGGCTCCCCCAGCAGGGCCCTGACGGTGAGTTTGCCAAGGGGGTGACTCCGCCCCGGGGGGGGGGAACCACTCAGGCCTCAAGGGGCGGTGGCCCCTCTTCCTCCCCCACGTCGGAGGAATTGCTGGACAAAATGGACATAAAGCAGAACAGGACAGACACGTGCGTCCTTGCTGCTCCCGGCACCCTGGCTCCCCCACCCATCACACATTTTACTCCCACTCTCCCGCCCTCCAGGCCGCAGCATCTGAAGACCCCCAGGATGTGACCTACGCCCAGCTGAACAGCTTAAATCTCGGACAGGGGACGAGTGCACCCCCTTCCTCCCAGTCAACGGAGCCCCCAGCAGAGCCCAGTGTGTATGCTGCTCTGGCCGTCCACTAGCCCAGGAAAGACCCAGACCTCACACCCCATGGAAGGGGGATTGCAGAGACCCCAGGAGGCCCTGGGGCTGCCCCCCCCCCCCGCCCGCCCCGTGGACGCTCCGCTAATGCCCCTGGGCCTGGGGACCTTTCATAAGCAAGCAGGATATCCTGGAGCTTTAGAAATCACTTAATTCTGCAGATAAAGATAAATATCAGCTCTATTTCTAAAACAAACAAACAAACAAAAAAAAACAGCACGTAAGAGAAGCAAACCACAAATGAAGATAAGACTTTTTTTTTTTACTTAAATGACAATGCAAATATTCTACATCAACACAGATTTTTATTTACATGGTCATGTAAATGTCATATGCCAAGATCAAATGGGAAAAATTTTTTTAAAGATTTTATTTATTTATTTGAGAGAGAGAGAGAGAGAGAGAGCACATGAAAGGGGGGAGGGTCAGAGGGAGAAGCAGACTCCCCGCTGAGCGACCTGAGCCGAAGGCAATCGTCTAACCAACTGAGCCACCCAGGCGCCCTCAAATGGGAAAATTATGAATGAAATTATTACAAAGAGAAGAGAGCCTGAAAATCAGCAGTCCAGGCAACATCTGTAGGAGTCAGAAAAAGAACAGCAAATTCATCCCATGGCACTGGGTGAAAATGATAACATATATTGATCATAAAGAATGAAAGAGATAAAAATCAGTTGTATGAGCTTGGGCTGCCATAACAAGATACCATGGCCTGGGGCGGGGGGATGGGCTTAAACAACAGAAACTTATTTCTTCACGGTTCTGGAGGCCGAAGCCCAAGCCCAAGGTGCCAACAGGGCTGGTGTCTGCAGGTGTGGTGAGCCCGTGACCCAGATGAGTGACGTGCCCATCCCCAGAGGGAACGATAGAAGGAAGACAGAGGTGACCACGTTCAAAATCAAGCAAGGCAACTTGCACAGATCTTAAGGCTCCGGAATAATCCTCTTGGGCTCGACTTCCTGCATGCCAGGCTCTCTGGGGCGCCGCCTCCATGGCTCGGCAGGGCTGCAGGGCCCTTCTGTCTGTGAGGGTCCCACTCCCCAGGCTTCGAGCAGAGCCTGCCCAGGGGAAACCGAGCCAGTAGCCCAAACTCTGAAACCGAGGGGCCAGCCCTGACGATCTCTGAATTGCCTTTGGGGTCGTCCTTCCCTTTCCTGGAAAAACAGCACACCTTTTGCAGACCAAGAAGCCTACCTTCCCATTCCTACAGAATCTGAGAACTCCCTTCATCCCGTCTCCATCCCCTTCCAACCCACGGGGCTGCGTTTCTGCTCCCACAGATCCTTCACCTTGGCTCCGCTCTCCCAAATGCACTTTCTCTCATTTGTCGGAAGAAACTTCCCGGTCTCCCTTCAGGGTCCATTAGCTTAACAATTCACTCCTCCATTCACCTCGCTCCTCCCCAGTTTCACTGTGAGCACCCACATGGGAGTGCTCCCGGGCACACGTCAGCATTTCGCTTTGGCCGCTCAACCGCCAAGCATGCTATTGTGTGGCTCGTATGTTCTGCGTTCCACCAACGTCTGGACACGGTTCAGCCACGTTCTCTGCCACTTCGTTACAAGGGTCATGTTCTCTCCCTCATACAATGCCTCGTTCTTCATTCCTGCCTGAGGTCCCGCAGGAGTGGACTTGCCCGTCTGCATCTCTACCCGCAGCCGGCGCACACACAGCATCTTCCGTTTGGCATCTCCAAACTCTTCCAGCCTCTCCCGCGTCTTGGGTATTGGTTCGGGCAGCAAAGTCTGCAATCCTCTGCTCTGGCTTCTCTGACGAACATCATAGACTACAGAAGTCTCCATGAGGTGCCAACAGGGCTGGTGTCTGGTGGGGGCTCCCCCCACCCCGGGGGGTTGCAGACAGCCTTTCCTTGGTGTGAGCACGTGGAGAGAGACGCACACTGAGCTCCCTGAGGGCCACCCTTACAATCTCATTCAATCCTAATTACTTCCTTAGGTGCCCCATTTCCAAATACAGCCAGGCGGGGGATGAAGGCCTCAACATATAAATTTGGGGGAAGAACATAAGCATCCAGTCCCCTAACATTAATAAAGCCACAAACATTTATTATCGAGTATTCCCAGAATGTATAAAGTCCTAGTAACACTCGAGAAGAAATAGAGAAAAGACACCAGCATCAATAATGAAATACGGGACATCGCTACAAATCCCACAGACTTTTATGGTGTCAACCTAAATGAAAGAGGTAAACCGAGGCAAGCCCGAATTACCAAAAACGGAGTATATTTGGGAATAGGGGAGGAACTGTACTTCAGGACGTGAAAACTGTAGCACGCGATCTACTGGAGTCTGTTGAGGGTTTGGGGCAGGCTGGGCATCTGGGGAGGAAGACAAGGGGTAGGGAGTTCAGCTAGAGACCAAGCAGCAACTTTCCAGCTTGAGTCTGGGGAGGAGCTCTCGGTGGATGCCCCTTGGTCAAGGGATGGGTTTCCTTTTCTGTAAAACCAGGCATTTACAGGAAATCAGTCTCTCCGACCTTGAGCATCATCTGCTAAGGACACACGCATGAGGTTCTGAATTTCATACCGTCCAGTTCTGTCCTAGACGGAAAGGAACATTATACTTTAGTCTCCCACATAGACTTAGATGTAAAATAACTTTTAAAAGGGGGGAAATGGGGTGCCTGGGTGGCTCAGTAGGTTGAGCGTCTGACTCTTGCTTTCAGCTCAGGTCATGATCTTGGGGTCGAGACATTGAGCCCCACGTCCAGCTCATGCTGGGCTGAGCATAGAGCCCGCTTGGGATTCTCTCTCTCCCTCTGCCCTACCCCCCTCCCTGCCCGTGCATGTTCTCTCTCTCTCTCCAAAAAAGTAAAAAATAAAAAATGGGGGGAAATACCTGATTACAACAAACATTACTGCTCAATTCACATAGGTAATGGGTGGTAGAAAAATATTTTAATAAAGATCAGTTTTCCCCCAACAGATCAGGACTTTGATCTACGATTGTTCCCTACAGCTTACAGGCAGGACCCAAAACAGGGAGGACGGCTCTGCCCCAGGAACAAGGGGCATTAAGAAGCTAGGAGGGACACACAGGGATGTTCCCAAGAAAGGGGGTATGGACAGTGTCACAGGAAAATAGAGAAGTTCATGCAGGTAGTGATAGAGAGAGAGCCCACATCCAGGGCCATGAGAAGGGTTGTGTTTCCTTCCCCATTTGCCTGTATTTCTCCTCAGGGCTCATTGCCACCGTGACCTCGACCTGAGCTGAGCAGAGACGTCACACGTGTGTCTGTGCTGACATGAGCTCCCCAGCAGAGCAGGAACCCACGTCCCCTGCAGCATCTCTGGGCTCTGGGGACTCCGTCCACGGTGAGGACCCCAGGGATGTGCTGAGGATGGAGACCCCGTGGGGGAGGCTCTGGAGGGAAAGACATGCCCTGGTCGCCTCACCTGGATGGGGCATCTCAGGAAGCCTCGGGGTCCACTTGCTGCACCATCATGGACACCAGAGCCAGGCTAGGTCCTGGGGAGGGGCTGTTCCCCTTCCTGTGGGGCTGCTGACGTGACAACCCCGTGACAAGGAAGATCAGCCTCCGCATCACCACACCCTGTGTGTCTGCCCGTCCTGTGGGCACCGAGGTCCCTCCCTATGCACTGCTAGAGCCAGAGACGGGAGACGCCATGACCCCCGCCCTCACGGCCCTGCTCTGTCTCGGTGAGATCTGAGGAGGGGAGGGGACGCCCTCTTCTGGGAGGGACCCGCCCCACAGCCAGGCCCTGGGCTGTCAGAGACCCCAGACTCAGGAGGCTCACGGGAGGAGGGGTTCTGCTCAGGATTCGGGGCAAACCTCTCACAGGAACTCTCTTCCAGGGCTGAGTGTGGGCCCCAGGACCCGAGTGCAGGCAGGTGAGTCTGTCCCCAGGGGTCTCAGTCCCACCTCCTCACTGGGGGTCACCCACCAGGCAGAGGGGATGGAGAACAGCAGTTCTGGGCTGACGGAGGGGGACGTCTGGGGGTTTGGGGCAGAGCTGGGACCTGGGGGTGGGGAGGTCTTGTGGCCCAACCTCTGTTTCCTTCCAGGGACCCTCCCCAAACCCACCATCTGGGCTGAGCCAGGCTCTGTGATCCCCTGGAGGACACCTGTGACCATCTGGTGTCAGGGGAGCCTGGAGGCCCAGGAGTACCGCCTATATAAAGAGGGAAACTCAGGGACCTGGGACAGATGGAAGCCACTGGAGCCCGGGAACAAGGCCAAGTTCTCCATCAGATACATGACAGATGCATATGCAGGACGGTATCTCTGTTACTGTCTCAGTCCCACTGGCTGGTCAGAGCCCAGTGACCCCCTGGAGCTGGTGGTGACAGGTGAGGAGCCCAGTACTGTCCCTTCTGTGTCCTGATGGTCTATTCAGGGCTCTGTCCTCAAGAGTTACCTGGGCTGGGCTGGGGGGGGTGCTCCAAGGGAGGGTCACTCAAAGGAAGATCTGCCCCTCAGCTCAAAGGAGGCCAACAGAGGCCCTCCCACCCGTTGCCCCTCTCCTGGGTCTAAAGGTGCCAGGTAGGCAGCTGGAAGGTCTTGGGGAGTCCATGGGGCAGGTGTAGGAGAAGTCTGAATGAGATGGGGATTCCTGGGTCAGCCCCAACCCCCCCCATCCACAGGACCGCTCAACATCGGTGTGCCCCTGGGGTCTGTTTGCTCAGAAGGAGCACACACTGCCGCAGGTCAGTTCTGAGAGCCCCTCAAAGGATCTAATGCCCCCCAATACTCAGAAACGATCTTGCATCTCGGGGGGGAGGACGGCTGAGAGTCCAGCAGAGACACCTGGGGGCCACAACGCTTCAGGAGCTCTGAGGCCGAGCCACAGAGCCGACGAGGGAGAAGAGCAGGAGCAGAGATGTGGTCTCTAGAAGCTCCAGCCCCCAGCCAGCTACTGTCCTTTGGCCCAGGATCCTCTAGAGACCCAGCCCCCACCCCCGCCCCACCCCCCAGGTCCCAGCTCAGCAGCTGCTGAGTCACAGGGGCTTCTGTCCAGGGGGGTTATAATTTCTCCCAGTCTCTCAGGAGGAGGGCTGGGAGCCGGGTAGAAAGGGCAGGACCATTCCGGGGCTCCAGGGGCTCCGAGGCCGGCGGAGAAGGGCCGGGGTGGTCACGGCAGAGGGAGAGACTGGGGGCCCAGCCGGGGACGCAGGAGCCAGGTCGAGTGAGTGAGTGCGGAGCTCAGGAGCCTACCTCCTCACCTCCCTGCCCTCGGATTATGAGGTATAGGGTGGGACTCCCCGGGAGGAGAGGGTTCTCAGCGCTCCCTGAGTTGGTGATTTGGGGCAGGTCCCTGTGGTCCCTGTCCTCTCTGAGCAGAAAAGGGCAGCTCAGTGCCCTGTCTACAGGAAAGTCTGAGACAGGATGCCATAAAGGGATCGCCAAGGGCAGTTCCACAGAGGCGGGTCCACCCGGGAGCGCGTGGGAATGGGCCTCCTGCCCCGCGAAGCGCGATCCCGGCAGTCTCGGACAGGACTGAGGAGGGAAGGGCGCGGACCTAGATGCCACGACCCTGAGAGGAAATGAGGTCAGACAGGTGACAAGGCAGGGGCCCCACCCACTGACTTCCTGGTGTCTCCCGCTCAGAAGCAGGACATCGGCTACTAGCCAGAGGCGGGGGCGAGGTAGGAGCTCCCCTGCTGGGCACGCAGAATGCGTCGAGGGGCGGCTCTGCAGGAGCTCATCTCTCTGGGAGGGGGAGCTTCTGAGAAGGGCGAGCCCCCTCGGAAAAGGGGAGGGGCCGGGGGCTGCAGTGACCTCTTGTCTGACCTTCACGGCCCTGCCTCTCCAAGGAATTCGGATCTGGGAACGGTTGGGAAGCCGAGGGAGACGCAGGTGCACGTGATTTTGTCCATCAGGCCCGGGTCTCAGCAAAGCAAGAGGAAGTACCAGTAGGATGGAGACAGCGGAGATTAGGACATCCCCATTGATTTAGCATCTCAGGCCCTCCTCATCCCACACAAAACTGCGATTTTCTCCTAAAAACCACCTGCCCCTTGTCAGCATGCCGCAATTCCTAGGCCTCCAGCCAGGTTTGGAGAAAGTGTGGGATAGAGGATAGAAAGGGTTCGCAGCGCTTGGGGTCCAGGGAGGATGCGGGGAGTCTGGGACAGTTGTAGAGGACAGACAGACACCTCCTTGGCAGCTCTTATTTCCCATTTCCAAGAGACCCTGAGGATGGAGCCCCTCACCCACACCCGAGGAGGCGTGGAGCCCTCTCACACCAGGCCTGGAGCTACTCAGACTAAGGTGGGATTTTCTGAAGGCGCAGGTGGAGCTCACCAGACACTGTCCTAAAGAGAAGGCTCCCTGCCTGTGGGCACCTCTCTACCGCCCCCTGTACTCACCTGGGGGCCTCCATGCCCCTCGGTGCACACCTGAGACGGAGGAGGGGCCGTGCCCGGCTCACGGGAGTCCCCAGGGACGCTGCACTACGTATCCGTGTGCAATTTGTGTCCACTCTGCATTGTGTGTGGATGTTTGTCCAATGTCCCTGTGCCTGCTTCTCAGAACTTTTAAAGCTGTGCTTGCAGAGGGACGCCTGGGTGGCTCGGTGGTTAAGCGTCTGCCTTCGGCTCAGGTCATGATCCCAGGGTCCTGGGATCAAGCCCCGCATCGGGCTCCCTGCTCCGCGGGAAGCCTGCTCCTCCCTCTGCTTGTGTTTCCTCTCTCGCTGTGTCTCTCTCTGTCAAATATAAATAAAATCTTTAAAAAAAGCGATTTCTGCAGATACAAATTTACGTTATGAGGATTTATGGCTTAAAAAATTATCCAATTTCATTGGGATTAGATGAAATGTATATATTCATTATAGAGAGTAATTTATGATTATAAAGTTTTTTTTAATAAAACATGCTTAGAAACGAGCTTTATAAATGATGCAGGTGCATTCTGAAGTTTTTCTTTCATCAAATTGTCTACACTTGAATCCTAAAAAGTGTTCAATTTTTATTCATTTATAAGTAGATTTTTTATTTCTTAATACTTTCTAACTAATAGTTAAGTATATATAACAATGATACTGGTTTGGTTATATTAATTTTATATTCTATTAACTTAGTACAGAAACACCACCTTTCAGGTGCCTCACAATTGATCTCCATTGATTAACTGATAATCATTATATCAACCTCAAAAAAATTGAAACTTATCTCTTTATTTCCAGATTGTGCACCAGTGTTGTTTGTAGCAAATATCTCATGATAATGATGACAAAGTAAGATGTTAACACGAATCTAAGTGTTGCTTTAAGAAAACATCTTAGTTGATAGCCCAAATTATTTAATTGTTTTAAGTCAAACGCATTTTAAAAATCTGTATTTTTATGTATATAGCAATACTAAACTGTCTGCTTCAGTCCATTTCTCTGTTACATTCAGGTCTTATTAGGAAAAAAATATTATTTTCTTAATACAAATTAGGAATGGAATTTTTTCTGGGCTTGTACATTTCCTGACTTATTCTTTGAATTTCATAGCCCTAGTGAGACACATTTAAAAGACTTCTTGGTATCAAACATTTGGATATTAACCCACTGAATGATGTCTATGCTTCATTCATACTTTCTGAATTGTTAAAGCTTATTTAAAATTTCCACATGGAGATTTATAATTAGAATTCATCTGTACTTCTTTATTTTTTTGTTTTTTATGTGAATGGATTAAATTAGATTTGCAGGATTACCTAATTTTGTGTTCACCAGTTTTATAACAACACTTATTTTCTCTGTTCCTTGAGGGTTTGAGGTGAGAGGGGCTGTCTTTGAAGATAAAAATCAAATGACTGGTGTTCTTCCTTAAAATCTTTCGGCAGTTTTCAGAGTTCTTCGTGACTGACAGACAGAGATAGAGAAAGAGATGAGAAGGAGGCAGACAGTGATGATGATGATGATGGTGGTGGTGGTGGTGATGATGATGGTGGTGATGATGGTGCTGGTGATGGTGCTGGTGGTGATGGTGATGGTGGTGGTGATGGTGATGGTGGTTGTGATGGTGATGGTGATGGTGGTGGTGATGGTGATGGTGATGGTGGTGATGATGATGGTGGCGATGGTGGTGATGGTGGTGGTGATGATGATGATGGTGGTGATGATGGTGGTGATGATGATGGTGGTGATGGTGATGGTGGTGATGATGATGGTGATTTTGGTGATGATGATGATGGTGGTGATGATGATGATGGTGGTGATGATGATGGTGGTGATGATGATGGTGATGGTGGTGATGATGATGATGGTGGTGATGGTGATGGTGGTGATGATGGTGGTGATGATGGTGATGATGGTGGTGGTGATGATGATGATGGTGGTGATGATGATGGTGATGATGGTGGTGATGATGATGATGGTGGTGATGATGATGATGGTGGTGATGATGATGGTGATGGTGGTGATGATGATGGTGATGGTGGTGGTGATGGTGGTGGTTATGGTGATGGTGATGATGATGGTGTTGATGATGGTGGTGGTGATGAGGATGATGATGATAGTTTTGGTGATGGTGATGTCCTACCTAGGATAGTTCAAATAACTAACACCTATATGGTACACATTGAATTCTCTCACTCTCTCTCAATATATTCATATATATATTTATGACCAACCCTTCACCCATGAACACTGGGTCCTGATTGTTGAAAAACGCAAGTTCTCTTATCCACGAGTACACAAGGAGACAGAAGGAATCCAATGAGGCATCCTTCTATAGCAGAGAAAGTGTTCATTAGGGACTCTATGTTAGGTATATCATGAGAAATGGGGGAGGTACAAGAACACACAGCCCAGGGGACAAGTTTGAGTCCCAACAGCACCTCATTTCCCCCCACATTTTTATGGTTCTCAGAAGCAGCTGATGCCATCAGCCCATCACGAACCAAGGCAGACACCAACACTGGAGAGTAGGGGAAAGGCTCAGTTATGGGGATGGCACGGAGGGTTAAGTGCTGTCAAGGGGAGGCGGGTGCCCTGGGTGGACATCCAGGATCCCAGGTGATTTTTGTGTGCCCTGACCTCTGTGACCTCTCCTCAATTCCTAGCCTCCCACACCCAAGATTACACAGTGGAGAATCTCATCCGCATGGGCATGGCTGCAGTGATCCTGGTGGTCCTCGGGATTCTCCTCTTTCAGGCTTGGTACAGTGAGAGAAGAGCCCAAGATGCAGCCAGGAGGTAAACACAAGAGATACAAGAGAGAACAATGCAATGATCAGAATAGCAGAGCCTGGGAAATACACCTTGTGTGCCCAGGAGGTTCTGGAAGCGCATGTGGGGCAAGTGCTGTGTGAACCGTCTGCAGATCATTGTGAGGAGGAGGAGGAGTCATGGCTCCAGTGTGGGGACAATGTACGCACTCTTTTGCCATTAAACCGTGGACTCTCCTTCCAAACCATTGTTGAGTTGTCTTCACTGGCTCCCATCTTTCCCCATTTCGTGAAACCAGCTTATACCCACATGGCAGATTTCAGTCCACATCTCCATACACTGCCATGCTCTGGTACAATTTCAGGTAATACATTTTCCTCCCTTCTAATCACCATACACCTTAAGGTCCATGAAGGCATCTCCATCTCTTCAGTTCAGATAATGCAGGCTGTTTTAATGAATCATAAATTGGCATAAAAAGATGCAGCCTGAAAGAGATAAATCCATGAGATGCCCCAGTACCCTCTGTGCATCCATCAGCCTTTCACTTCCACCAGATGGCCTGGTCTGTGCTGCCTCTGAGAAACCCACCGTGCAAAATGCTGGTTCGTGACATTGGCCAGTATCTCTGGTGTATCTCCTCCCTTCACAGGTAACTTCAAGGTACCACTGTGAGGTGGCTTATGGGGAGGAATGTGCAGAACTGATGTCACAAAACAGTACAAGTCAACATAGGATGCATTAATGCCACTCTGGTAGCCCCAAAGTGCACCCAGGTTTCCCTGCATTTTATGTGGAATGATTATTTCTATTTCTCTTGGCCCAGTTTCAGTGAAATCACAAGACTGAAGTTCCAGGACTCCAGATGAGATGTAAACAGTTAAGGTGTACTATCAATCATGGGAGGGGGCATGAGCACACAGACCTAATGCATTACTTGTAGGGTGCAAGTTACATGAAATTGAGAGATGGCAGATCCTTAAAAACTTGAACCCAGAAGTACCATGTCACCAAGAAATTCCACTTCTGGGCATAAGTTGTAGTTCTGCAAGGTAGACAGTTCTAGAGATCCCCAGACAACTCCATGCCTAGAGCAAACAATAGGGTCCTGACACAGAAATCTGTAAAGAGGGTAGGTCTCATGCTAAGCGCTCCTGTTACCACAATGAAAAACAGAGAAGAAAAAGAATTGCATCCAGGTAATTGAGCAGACACCTATGCAAGTATGTTCATAGAAGGACTCACAAGAGACAAAAGGTGGTGACAATCAAATGTTCACCAACTGACGATGGATTAACAAGCATTACCTGCATCCAGCTAGTGATTTGCACAAAGCATGGAGATAGAATCCAGAAGAGCTCATGTCTGGAGGACAAGAGGCAGTAGGGAGGCAAGAATGACTCGGTTTTTGCTGGAGAGAAGTCAAAAGAGAGGAAGTGTGTGAGGGAAACAAACCACAAACCCAGGCCCAGAGCCAGGTGGTCATTCCCTCTGTGAATCAGTTAACAGTCTTATAAACATGTTCCCCATCCTTCTCTGGGGTTACCCATCCTGGATAGCCCCACTGGCTCCTCCAGTCAAACAAGGCAGAGCATGGGAGAGCTCTCCATTCATCACTCCCTTCCATGTCACACATGATGACGTCTCCAAAGAGTTCTGCCCCAGAGCCCTCTTTCCATGAAACCATCCACACCACAGTCAGGATCAGTGGAAGACTGGAGACATCCTGTTGGAATCACCATCAGCCTCCCCTCTCTTGCTTCTCCTCCAGGCCCTCACCCCCTGAGGAACTCTCTTATTCTCATGGCTGCAAACCTACCTGTCACTGCCCCTCCCCTGCACAAAACCTGTCCACCTGTCTCCACCTTACTCCAATGACCCAGGTCTACACCTGCCCCTGCACATGTTGATGACCAGGCTGAGCTACCCTTTCCAGCCCCAGCAAGGCCCACTCCTCCCCACAAGCAAACTCATCCCAGTTCACCACCTCCCCTCTCCAGACACACACACAACACACAAACAGTTATAACTACATGTGTGTCTTCTTGGGGTGTGCTGGTGGAGACAATCTCAACAGAGCAGACTCCTTCCAAACCTTCTAGGCCATGAAAACAAAAAAAGAACTATTGCTGGCTCTTCCTACCAACTGTGAATGTGTTTGTGTTACTGGGATTCTGTGAGAGGCTCACAAGAAACCACAGACACCACTTAGAATGTCGATGAGCTCATCAGGTAGCCAGCAGCTGAAGCTCAGTGTGTTATCACTGCTGAGTATCCACACCACCCTCCTACAGAACGTGGCCTCCATAGTGGTGATCTCCTCACAACAGCAATCTGTTCACACATTACCTTACTGACGATTTTCCTGCTTCCTGGAGGTAAAATCCAGGAACACGTGTGGGGCATTAAAAGCCTGTGTAGGAGCAGGCCCCCCACTCCCTGAGGATGCAGTTCCAGAAGAGGTCACCATCCGGGGCAAGGATGACACCACTCAGCACATTCGTGCTCGCCCCATCTTGTATTGTACTCTCAATCCCAGAGAGTTCCCACGATCCCGTGACTCAGCTTGCTAGATGTCCACCTGTCTCTGAACCTCTCTGTCCTTGGTTTCTGTCTTTCTCCACAGGTTACCAAAACTATGGCCAAATTTCCCATTGTCAACAGTTTGTATTCTCTGTTGTCACTAATCACAGCTTCACTAGTCCTACAGAGGAGTCTGCTGCCTCACCAATGAATCTCCAGCGCCTGGTGCCATGACTGGATGTGGTCACTGCTCACTAATCACTGGCTGATTGTCAGTGTGGTGGGAGGAAGGACGAAAATTTGCATTTACAGAAGCTCAGGAAAGGGAAGTGTCACAGCCCAGGTCACACAGCCTCTGTGTGAGTAAGGGGTAGAAGTGGAACTGAAAGTGGGCTGGCTCCCAGACTCTGCCCTACCTCCCCAAGCTTCACGTGCGGGGACCAGTGCTGTCCTCTGGACTTGGGCTTGGTGGGGAGGAGGCGGAGTGAGTGTGGTCTGGGGAGACTCACATCTGCTTTGAACAGTCCCAGGACCTGCTGCTCTCAGGCCACCCTTCAGGGAGAGCAGAGCGAGGCCCTGGGGGGGCTCTCCCCCTTCCTGTGAGGCCATCCATCCAGGACACGTGACCAGCAACACGGGGCCTGGGCTGGGTCACGCCCTGTGCATCTGTCCGTCCATCACACTCTGAGGACTTTATAAGCTGTCTGCACGGCTGAGGACCATGGGAGGCAGCACTGGGACCCTGACCCCCACTGCCCTTCTCTACCTTGGTGAGCTTTCTGGAAACGAGGAGGGATGGGGTTGCCCTCCCCCCCAGCCCCCAGGTCCTGGTCCCTGGGAGATCTCAGGACTGTGGAGGATCAGTGGGGGCAGAACTTCTGGGGGAAGGAGTGTGCTCAGCCCCAGATGTGACCCCAGTACCCAGGGGCCCAAACCAGGGCTGGAGCAGCTACGTGTGGGTGGGGGACGCACTCACAGGAACTCTCTTCCAGGGCTGTGTCAGGGCCTGTGGGACCAGGCAGGGACAGGTAAGTCCTGCCCAGACCTCCTGTTTCTGCCCAACAACCCCCTGGGCAGCTGGAGGGTGCAGAGGGTCAGGGCTGATGGTGACCGGTGTGGGAAGGGCCTTGGGGCGACAGGTGGGAAACTGAGGAGAGAAGGGCACCCTTGCAACTCCATCTGATTCCTTTCCAGGGACCCTCCCCAAACCCTCCATCTGGGCTGATCCTGGCCCCATGGTCACCAAGGAGAGCCCTGTGACCATCTGGTGTCAGGCGTCTCTGCAGGCTGATGTCTACTATCTGTATAAAGAGAGTGTCCATGGATCCTGGCCCATGAAGACCTCACAGGATTCCAGCAACAGGGCCAGTTTCTCCTTTGCGTCCATAAGCTCACACAATTCAGGGAAATACCAGTGTGCATATCAGAGAGGGAAGAGCTGGTCACAGGAGAGTGACCTCCTGACCCTGGTGGTGACAGGTGAGGGCAGGAGCTGGTCCCCTCCCCCTGGGGGCCCTCCTCCAGGCAGAAGAGAATGGAGTGTGGCCTCAGGGGGACCCCTTGCTCACAATCCACAGTACATGGGGTACATGGGTTGATGGCCCCTATAACACAGCTCTTTCCTTCTCTCTCAGGAGTGTTTGATGCACCCTCCTTCTCAGCCAACCCAACCCTTGTGGTGGCCTCGGGAGGGAATGTGTCCCTCTCCTGTAGCTCACCGTGGCCACGGGGGTCATTCCATCTGCTGAAGGAGGGGGAAGCTGATGTGCCCCAATACCTGGAATTGACGTTCCGTCGTAAGCGGTACCAGGCAGTCTTCCTTGTGGGCCCTGTGAACACCTCCCATGGGGGGACCTACAGATGCTACATTTCTCCCGAATCGTACCCATATTTGTGGTCACAGCCCAGTAACCCTCTGCACCTTCAGGTCACAGGTGAGGGGGCCCCTGCTTCACCCCAACTACCTCCTGGGCCCAGATGACTGACCTAAGCCATATGCCCAGTGGAGCCCTGGGGCTGATGGGGGGTGGGTGACAAGGTCGTCCTGGGGCCAGACCCACAGGTGGGAGGCCTTGGGAGGGACACATACGAGCCTCACTGCAGGCCCTGGGCCAAAGTTGGGTGTGAGTCCCCTCAGGGCCACTGTCCCCTTCTGTCCAGGTGTCTACAGGGAGCCGTCCCTCTCGGCCCAGCCGGGCTCCCTGGTGCAGTCTGGAGACAGCCTGACCCTCCTGTGTCGCTCAGAGACTGGCTTTGACAGATTCGCTCTGACCAAGGATGAGGAGCTCAGAGCTCCCCAGCGTCTAGATGGGCAACCCAGCCCCAACTTCACCCTGGGCCCTGTGAGCCGCTCCCACGGGGGCCAGTACAGATGCTACTGTGGACACAAGCTCTCCTCCACGTGGTCGGCACCCAGTGCCCCTCTGGACGTCCTGATCACAGGTGAGGAGCCCCCGGCCCCACGTCCCGACTCAGGGCCTGGGGACACGGTTGCCCCTGGGTGATGGGGTCCAGGGAAAGGGTCAGGAGCACAGGCTGATAGGGAGACGTGGTCTAGAGACAGGGACTGAGCGAGGGACAGTGAGGGCCATGGAGATAAAGGACGCCCACTCAGAGAGACAAGAGGTGCTGAGAGGGGGTCCCACAGAGAGTCTCTGGAGAGAGGATGGTGGTCCCCAGCTCAGGGTCAAGGGCGTGTGGGGAGGGGTGGCTCTCTACACGTCACGACCTTGCTCTCCCCCAGGAATGTATGAGAAACCGACCCTCTCAGCCCAGCCAGGGCCTTCAGTGTCCTGGGGAGAGAACGTGACTCTGCAGTGTCGCTCTGAGGTCTTGTTTGATAGCTTCCACCTGTCCAAGGAGGGGTCCCTGGCTCCTCCCCAGGTCCTTTATCTGCAGGACACAGTGATACCTAACCAGGTCAAGTTCACCCTGAGTCCTGTGACCTCAGACCACGAGGGGACCTACAGGTGCTACAGCTCACACAGCAACTCTCCCTACCTGTTGTCACAGCCCAGTGACCCCCTGGAGCTCCTGGTCTCAGGTGAGGAGCCCACACCCCATGTCCATTGAGGGCTCAGATGCTTGGGTCACAGCCCTGTTCCTGGAGAGCTCTGGGCTGGGATGGGAAGGAAATAACAACAGGGAGCTCAGCCACTGGGTGATCCCTCTCTGTGGGGGATGGAAAAGTCAGAGAGTCCCATACCATTTCCATGTCTTACCCCAACCAGATGACAGAGACAGGGCCAGGACTGTGCAGGGAGGAGACTGAAGGTTATAAAGAATGAACTTTGAGGGGAAGCATTAAGGCTGAGGGGGACATGAAGAGCCCCCACAGCCCCACAGCCTCCTTCTTCTTCCAAGGAGCATTTCAAGTCTTCAGGCCCTCACCCCCATGGACAATCTTCATGTCTGCTGGGAAGAGAGACCTCTTAGCCTAGAGGAGACAGTCTTCCCAGTCCTGGGCTGAAATTCGCTGATCCTCTGCACTTCATGTACTTACATAGGGGTTGTTCCCACAGGTCCTGGGGCCAGGAGAGGGCCTTGAAGGGAGGGACATCATGTCTCCAGCAATACTGAGATCATGAGGGCCCACTGCGTGTCAGTGGGAGAGGAAAAGCATGAAGAAGCCCAGTTCAGGTGCAGAGAAAAGAGTTACTCTGTCTCTGTTCTTGGTGCTGATATCTAGAAAGTATGACTATCGTGGCACCTGTGGAATCAGACCCCCAATTTGTAGAGCACAATAAAGGGTGCCTCTCATATTCAGGTCAGGAGGCTGGGGAATCCCTGGAAGTCATAGCCCAAGCTGAGTTGGATCGGCCACTCTTGATTGAGACATTGACAAAATTCTATTCATATCTGAGACTTTGTTCTCCCAGTTATCATAGGCTGAATCCTTTTTTTTTTTTTAAAGATTTTATTTATTTAATTGATAGAGAGAGAGAGAGGGAACACAAGCAGGGGGAGTGGGAGAGGGAGAAGCAGGCTTCCCGCCGAGCAGGGAGCCCGATGCGGGGCTCGATCCCAGGACCCTGGGATCATGACCTGAGCCGAAGGCAGTCGCTTAACCAACTGAGCCACCCAGGCGCCCCCATAGGCTGAATCCTATCCTGTGTTTCAGAAGACTAAATCAGATCAGAAATTTGGTACCAGTGAATTCTCTGAAAGATGTTTCAGGAATTCCTCTTTCTTGGGACTTCTCTACTCTTAACATATCCTGTCTCCACCAGTAACCCTTGGCATTATGGAAAGGAAAGAGAGAAAAGCTGGATTTCTGCCCAATTTCCACGAGCACCAGGTTGTCAGATGGATCAGGTCATCCTCCAAAACATCTTCCATAAGAATTTATGTTTAGTGTTCCCTCCCCCAACCCTAGTGTTACCTGATATTTCTTGATATTCCAAGCTCATATCTATAGATCTCTGTATATTTGTCCATGTGCTCATTTGAGTTTTTTCTTTTATCATTGATCATTCCTTTTGCTTGTTTCATATCTGTCTTCAATCTAGACAACAAATGAATGAAAAATTAGAGTTGATGTGAATTATGGTAATCCTTGCTCCTAGAAAAATGCCCGATGTGTGGTACATAATTCATCATTTATTTTCAAAGAGAAGAGATGGGATGGATAAAGATGAAAAGTGCTGTGGAAATATATCGTCATAAGTCAGGGACCAGAAGGAGCTGGCTGGTGTGCCGGGATAAAAAGAGAGACCCAGCCTTCCACTCCTCCACGTTCCTGATTCTCAGGACAAAATGAAGCCTCAGGTGTTTATTGTTGTCTCCTAGTTAGATGGAAGGTGAGACACTGGAGATGCTCACCTCAAGGGATTGAGATGACATTAGCTAGTTTCAGGGACTCGCTGGAGATAAGAGAAGGGAATACTTCAGCATCACTATGTCTTCTCAACCACAGGCTCTATTTCTGACTCTCAGGTGTAGCTGATACCCTCAGACCATCACAAAACAAGTCAGCATCCAAGAGGGATGAGTCAGGAGAAATTCTCAGTTATGTGATGGGCTCACAGGGACATGCAGGGATGCCAGGGTGATTTCAGTCTGCCCTGACCACCACAATCTCTTTGTCCACAATCTCTAGCCTCAAACAGCCAAGATTACACAGTGGAGAATCTCATCCGGTTGGGGATCTCTGCCTTGATCCTGATGGTTCTTGGAGTGCTGCTCTTTCAAGCTGGGCACAGTCAGAGAAGACCCCAAGATGCAGCCAGGACATAAATGTAAGAGAGAGAAGACTGACTTTTCAGTGAGGTGGAACTTTGAAAATGAAATTGATGATACCAAGAGTTTCTGGAAGAAAATCTGGGCATAAGTTGGAGAAACATTCTGCTGAGAATATTCTGGGTACAAACATGGTTTGGGTGCAGGAAAATGTCTGGGTTGGTGCTGTGGTGGCTCTTCTGCAATTAAACTGTGGTAATTTCACTCCCCAGCACTTCTCCTTCCTGGCTTTTCCTTGACGTCTTCTGGACTGGCTTCCTTCTTTCCTCAACCCTATGACATGAGGCTACATCCCCCATGGTATCTTTGGGTCTACCTTCATGCTCTGGTCCACCTTCATGGAATACTTTTTTCTCTATTCCCTTGTGTGAGTACTCTTCAGCTCAGAACACAGACTCTGTTTTAAATACTGAATAGATAGATGCATACCAAGTCCAGTTTGGAAAAAATACATCAAAAATCATTCTGTAAGAGGATCTGGACCCACAAGACATTCCCTCTTCATCATATGATAAATGATATTATTTCTCCAGAAGTATCATCACTTGGAATGAACACACCGGTGTGTGAAGTGAGAGTCACATACATGCTCTGGGGGTAAACTGGCTATAAGGAAATACCATTTCCTGATTTAAGGCTTTTACTGATTTCTTTGGTGAAAATACTCCCTATATGGCCAAACTTGAAGCTGCCTGTGTGTATCCACTGAATGCAGAGCTAGGAAGTAATGATTACAGTCATCTCTCCCATGTGAATAGGAGCTAAACGCAGCACACCTACTGATAATACCCACCAATGTACATGTGTGTGTTCTTCTATTTTCAAGGTTCTGGTCACTTTCACCTCGAGTAGGATGGAGCAAGCCTCGGTTTTCCCTAGACCCTGAGTATCAACCAAAATTGTTCTTAAATGAACATAGCAAATACTTCACATGTTGGCATTGAGGTTCCCTCAAAACATGTTCCCCAACTACCTGTTCACCCTCACTTGAGTCTGATCAAACAATAAGCCATGTCCCAGGTGAGAAGTTGGGTCTCTCAACAAACACTTAAAGATCACAGGGCATGCAATTAAGGATTTAAAATAGGTTCATGTGATTTTCGGACCTCGCCATTCCCCATGAATCTGAACTGGGATGGAGGTCATCAATAAAGATGTGGGGGCTTCTTCAGGAATAGTATTCAATCTCATTAGGCAGTACTCTGGGGATCCCACAGGTCTTGGTTTCAGATCCTGTAAGTAGGATGCCTGGCCTCATCTGGGTCCCCAATGAGGGGGAATTAGAGAAAGTGCATGAGAAAGATGTGGCCCCCCTTTCCAGTAGAATTTCTACATCAAAAGTCCTCATATATGACATCCTGTGAATCTCTTCTCTCTGACTCAGTTACTCCCTCATGAGAGTCAGAAAGAAACAAACAGAAAAACAGCCAGAAAACAACTAATCAAATGGCAATGGCAAGTCTTCACATATCAATAACCACTTTCAATGTAAACGGATTATCAAAACACATAGAGTACATGAATGGATAAAAAGAAGCAACATCCAACAATATGCTGCCTACAACAGACTCACTTCAGCTTGAAGACACAGGTCTGGCGAAAATGGAAGGGAGATGCAGTGGAGTGAAAACACACCTTATAAACTTTGTGTAAATTTAAGGTGTACAGCTGTTGACTGATAGATAGCAAGGTGATTACCACCATGTCTTTAACTAACACCTCCCTCACATCACATAATTACCATTTGTTGTTTTTTGGGGGGGGTGAGAACACTGAAGATCTATTCTCTAAACAACTTTCTCGGATTTGATACAGTAGTATTAACTATAATCACAACGCTGTGCATTACATCTCCAGAACCTATTCATCTTATAACTGGAAGTTGGTAGACTTTGACCACCATCTCCCCACTTCCCTCACCCACCTTGCCCCTGCTCATCACTACTCTACTTTTCTTTGTTTCTGCTTCTACAAGTTTGACTTTTGTAGATTCCACACATAATTAAATCATACAGTATTTGCCTTTCTCTGTCTGATTTATTTCATTTAATATAATGCCCTCAAGGTCCATCCTTGTTGTTGCAAATGGCAGGACTTCCTTCTTTCTTATGACTAATAGTCATACATATATATACCACATGTTCTTTATCCATTCATCCATTGTTGGACATTGATGGATACTGTTGTTTCCGTATCTTGGCCATTGTGAACAATGCTGCACTGAAGATGGGAGTGTGGACACCTCTTCAAGATCCTGTTTCTTTTCTTTTGGATACACACTCAGAAGTGAGACTGATGGAACATCTAGCAGTTCTTTGTTAACTTTTTGATGAAACTCCATACCGTTTTTCCATAATGGCACCACCAATTGATATCCTCACCAACAATGTATAGGATGTTCTTTTCTCCACATGTGTTAAGATACCCTACATTCTCTTAGCTTCCTTTTGTCTTTCCAGACTTCTTACTTGATGAAGATGTATGTGTTTTCCAAAAAAAGATTTAAAAAAAGAGAGAAACAAACAAATAAAAATCCCCAGACTCTTAAATATAGAGACTGGTGGTTGCCAAAGGGCACATGAATGAAGGGGACGAAGATTTCACTTACTGCGATGAACACTGAGTGATGGATAGCATTGTTGAGCCATTATATTGTACACCTGACGCTAATACAACACTGTGTTAATTATACCTCAATTTAAAAAAAATTTAAATAAAAAAATAAATAGTCTCGGTGATGGACATTGTTGCTATGGTGAGTGCTATGAATTGTGTAAGACTGATGAATCACAGACCTGTACCCCTGGAACAAATAATACATTATATGTTAACAAAAAAATAAAAATAAATACATAGCTGAAAAAAGATTTGTTTTCTACAATTACACTAACGAGTTTGAAAGTTATACATTGTGTTTCTGATTTTAAGTAGCTACCTGCATTTTTATTCTAGGAACTGTCCTTTATAATTTTGAACAGTTTTTGAGAGAGAGGGAGTGCAGAGGTGTGGTGCAGAGGGAGAGGGAGACAGAAAATCTCAAG
This sequence comes from Zalophus californianus, assembly GCF_009762305.2. Taxonomy (NCBI): domain Eukaryota; kingdom Metazoa; phylum Chordata; class Mammalia; order Carnivora; family Otariidae; genus Zalophus; species Zalophus californianus. The sequence goes on along the minus strand of NC_045611.1, from coordinate 56,726,980 downwards.
CCAACTCTGCGCTGAGTGAGGAGCCCATCTGGATCCCAGGACCCTGAGATCATGACCTGAGCCGAAATCTTGAGTCGGTGGCTTAACTGACTGAGCCTCCCAGATGCCCCAATTTTGAACAATTTTTAAATCCACCCTCCCCTTTAGTAATAAAAGGGCACAATTACACATTAGCTGAGCTCTTACTACTTACTTTTTTTTTCAAAAGCTCTGTCTGTCTCTGTCACGCACACATTTCAAATATTTGGATTCAGTTAATAGTTTGATTCAGCTTTCTTAAGTATATATGCATGTGTGTAAGCAGACGCAAATGTAACTTTCCAAAGCAAACTTTTTTGCTGTTTCTTCTCACAATCTAATATTCTTTCTTCATTAGGGATTATCTGCTTTTCTAACTGAATTTCACCATGCTGTGTTCCTTTCATTGAGGTGAGGGCAGTAAAATAGCTAAGAATTTGCAGCTCTGGAAATAGCTTGTTTTCATTATTTTTTTCAAAACCATATCTCAGGAGTGTCATATATTCTGTTCTAAACACCAGAACAAACTAGCCTAATGATTTTTTTTTAAATGAGCACTGGGTGTTCTATGCAACTGATAAACAACTGAACTCTACATCTGAAATGAATGATGTACTATATGTTGGCTGATTGAATTTAAATTTTAAAAATGACATTCTATTAGTAAAAAAGAAGTTTTCAAAATAGACATTATACTGGGGCGCCTGGGTGGCTCCGTTGGTTGAGCATCTGCCTTCGGCTCAGGTCATGGTCCCAGGGTCCTGGGATCGAGCCCTGCGTCAGGCTCCTTCCTCAGCGGGGAGCCTGCTTCTCCCTCTCCCTCTGCCCCTTCTGCCCACCCCCGGCTCATGTTCTCTTTATTTCTCTCTCTCTCTCTCTCTCTCAAATAAATAAAATAAAAAATTTAAAAATAATTATATGAAGTTTGGAAGGGACTGGATAATATGGAAGACTTTGGAAGTCACTGCTAAGATTTCCTCTGGCAAATATGGTTGTCTCTCTTTATCTAGATATTTCTTTTTTATTTTGTTATGTTATGTTACTCACCATACAGTACATCATTAGTTTTTGATGTAGTGTTCCATGATTCATTAGTTACGTATAACAGCCAGTGCTCATTGCAATACGTGCCCTCCTTAATACCCATCACCAGGCTAACCCATCCCCCCAGCCACCCTCGCCTTTAAAACCCTCAGTTTGTTTCTCAGAGTCCATAGTCTCTCATGGTTCGTCTCCCCCTCTGATTCCCCCCCTTCTTTTTTCCCTTCCTTCTCCTAATGTCCTCCTTGCTATTCCTTATGTTCCACAAATAAGTGAAACCATGTGATAATTGACTTTCTCTGCTTGACTTATTTCACTTAGCATCATCTCCTCCAGTCCCATCCATGTGGATGTAAAAGTTGGGTATTCATCCTTTCTGATGCCTGAGTAATATTCCATTGTATACATGGACCACATCTTCTTTATCCATTCGTCTGTTGAAGGGCATCTCGGCTCTTTTCAGTTTGGCTATTGCGTCCATTGCTGCTATGAACATTGGGGTGCATGTGGCCCTTCTTTTCACTACATCTGTGTCTTTGGGGTAAATACCCAGTAGTGCAATTGCTGGGTCTCTTAACGTTTTCTCATTCCAAGAAAAGGACGAGACCCAACTGCTTGGAGGGAAAATCCATCTGGTGGTTGAGGATCTAACCCACAGCCCCTCCCCATCTTTCCTGAAGGCACAGCCTGACACTGTGACTTGAACAAAGGCGAACTGCATCCCAAAGGGCAGACGTGGTGCCTGGTCCCCCAGAACATAGGAATCTGTCTCTGCTGGTGCTCTCATGTTTGCGCTCACTAGTAACCTGGATCAGTGTAAAATTCTCTCTCAACAATGAATTTCCTGGGGACGTTTTTCAGTATCTTCTGACACCTGTTTTTACCTTTAGGTGAGCATGTCATGTTATGGATGATATTTGCATTTTCCCCAGGAAGTAGTTTCAGGAAGTTTTTGTGGACCCAGGCCAGCCCTCATTGCATATTGTTCAACTGAGGTGAGATTCACAAAGAATAACATTAACCATGTTTAAATGTACGATTTAATGTAGAATTTTAAAATCTAATTTACTCTGGATTTCTGCATTTTACTATGAAGTATGAGTGTCCACTACCATTTAAATGGTCTTTCCTTGTCTTTGGAAAATGCTCAAGTACTTACCTGTTGGGCTGTTGGCGGAGAGCATTATCAGGTCTTTCTTTCTGACACAGTGCATGTGACCTTGGTCCTCTGCATTCTACTCTCAAGTACCTGAAATTTCCTTTTCTGGTCTCACTATTCCACATTCTGGAAAATTTCCTCAATATTCTGTTCTAGCTTCCTGTTTAGCTTTTCAGCTGTGTCTTGACCTTGATGGAATAACAGCTCTGAAGGTGCTCATTCTATTCGAGTTTTCACCATTAAGATTTCTAATTCATTTCAAAGATTGCCACTTCTTCTGCAGTATAAATCATACTCTTGTCTCAAAAGTTCAAGTTCCCCCATTATCTCTCAGATATTTAAACACAGGCTTCATTTAAGATAAGTCTATAACTTTTTTCATGCATATGATAAGAGCATTCTTTTTTTTATTATGTTATGTTAGTCACCATACAGTACATCATTAGTTTTTGACGTAGTGTTCCACAATCCATTGTTTTCGTATAACACCCAGTGCTCCATGCAGTACATGCCCTCCTTAATACCCATCACCGGGCTAACCAATCCCTCCTCTCGCCCTCCCCTCTAAAACCCTGTTTGTTTCTCAGAGTCCATAGTCTCTCATGGTTCATCTCTCCCTCCGATTTCCCCCCCTTCATTTTTCCCTTCCTTCTCCTAATGTCCTCCCTGCTGTTCCTGATGTTCCACAAATAAGCGAAGAGCATTCTTAATGAGCGTTATGGTTGTCTTTTGTAGCACTGTTTCTGGTGGTTAGGATTCCTTCTTGGGGTGACCCTTGTTGGAATGATGAATTTCCACACACCTTATTTTCCAGACAGGTTTCCTCCTATAGCTGCGCTAGGAGTCAGGCATGATGAAGTGGGCATGCCTGCAGTGGTTTCTGCCCTGTGACATCCACTTTCCTTGTGTGAGTGTATGATTCCAGTCCTGGGAGAGGAAGCTCCATCTGGTGGTTAAGGGATCCAACCCCTAAGCCCTTGTCTTTCGTGAAGATGCAGCACGACCTTCTCCTAGAGCCCTAAACCCTCCCCACTGAGAGGACCCTGGGACCCCTCTGCATCCACAGTGGTAGAAACGTCCTCCCTATGACCCCTCCAAGATCCCAGGCACCAGTAGAGACTCAGCTTAGTTCTCTGTTCCCTGCTGGGGTTCCACCTGCATCTGGAAATTTCATTTCTCGTTTCCTTGCGTGTGTCTGTGGCTGCATATTTCAGACGTACTGTGAGTGGCAGTCCTGGTATTCTGAGCAGACAAGGTCTCTGTGGGCACACAAACCAGCCACCTGACTGCAGAGTCTGGCCCCAGGACACCGTCACCGCAACAGGACCCCAGCCCATGCTCGTCCTACCTGGTCTGGAAACTCACAGCTCCCCATCCCTCCCATGACCTCGACACCAAATCTCCAAATCACTCTGAGGGGTGAGTTTAGAAGACATGCATCAGATGGGAACTGAGGCTCAGAGCAAGGACATTACCTCCCAAGGTGATTCTGGTAGGTGACAGTCCAGGAATAGTTCAATGAAGATCCACTTTCCTTCAAAATCAGAGCTCTAGCCCAAAAAATGTCCCCTAACGCTTACATCCAGGACCCCACAGGATGGGGAGGATGGCTGTGTCCCAGGAACAAGGGGCACCGAGGAGCCAGGAGAGACCCACGGGGATGTCCCCAGGAAGGGGGGAGGTGGACAATGTCACAGCAAAATAGAGAAGTTCATGCAGATTGCGAAGAAAGAGAGCCCATATCTGGGGCCAGGAGAGGGGCTGTGTTTCCTTCCCTATTTGCCTGTATTTCTCCTCCGGGCTCATTGCCACCGAGACCTCGACCTGAGCCAAGCAGAGACGTCACACGTGTGTCTGTGCTGACATGAGCTCCCCAGCAGAGCAGGAACCCACGTCCCCTGCAGCATCTCTGGGCTCTGGGGACTCCGTCCACGGTGAGGTCCCCAGGGATGCGCTGAGGATGGAGACCCCGTGGGGGAGGCTCTGGAGGGAAGGACATGCCCTGGTCTCCTCACCTGGATGGGGCATCTCAGGAAGCCTCGGGGTCCACTTGCTGCACCATCATGGACACCAGAGCCAGGCTAAGTCCTGGGGAGGGGCTGTTCCCCTTCCTGTGGGGCTGCTGACGTGACAACCCAGTGACGGACAGGACCAGCCTCCGCATGACCACACCCTGTGTGTCTGCCCGTCCTGTGGGCACCGAGGTCCCTCCCTATGCACTGCTAGAGCCAGAGACGGGAGACGCCATGATCCCCGCCCTCACGGCCCTGCTCTGTCTCGGTGAGATCTGAGGAGGGGAGGGGACGCCCTATTCTGGGAGGGACCCGCCCCACAGCCAGGCCCTGGGCTGTCGGAGACCCCAGACTCAGGAGGCTCACGGGAGGAGGGGTTCTGCTCAGGATTCGGGGCAAACCTCTCACAGGAACTCTCTTCCAGGGCTGAGTGTGGGCCCCAGGACCCGAGTGCAGGCAGGTGAGTCTGTCCCCAGGGGTCTCAGTCCCACCTCCTCACTGGGGGTCACCCACCAGGCAGAGGGGATGGAGAACAGCAGTTCTGGGCTGACGGAGGGGGACGTCTGGGGGTTGGGGGCAGAGCTGGGACCTGGGGGTGGGGAGGTCTTGTGGCCCAACCTCTGTTTCCTTCCAGGGACCCTCCCCAAACCCACCATCTGGGCTGAACCAGGCTCTGTGATCCCCTGGAGGACACCTGTGACCATCTGGTGTCAGGGGAGCCTGGAGGCCCAGGAGTACCGCCTACAAAAAGAGGGAAACTCAGAGACCTGGGACAGACAGAAGCCACTGGAGCCCGGGGACAAGGCCAAGTTCTCCATCAGATACATGACAGATGATTTACCAGGACGATATCTCTGCTCCTATCGCAGTCCCACTGGCTGGTCAGAGCTCAGTGACACCCTGGAGCTGGTGGTGACAGGTGCGAGCCCACTCAGGGTGCCAGCCCCAGGCTCTGCCCTCAGGAAGGGGGTCTGCTCTCAGGTGTCTCCCTGTCACAGCCCAGCCCTGGGGATGATGTGGGGGATCTGAGCCCCATTTAACACCGTCCCCTTCTCCTCCCCTAGGATTGCACAGCAAACCCAGATTCGTAGCCACGCCCAGCCCTGTTGTGACCTCAGGAGGGAACGTGACCCTCCAGTGTGGCTCGTGGGTGGGATTCGACAGGTTCATTTTGATGAAGGAAGGAGAACGCCAGACCTCCTGGACCCGGAACTCCAAGCCAGCCCCCAGTGGGGGGTCCCGAGCCCTGTTCCCTGTGGGCCCTGTGACCCCCAGCCTCAGGTGGACATTCAGATGCTATGGTTGTTACAGCAACACCCCCCAGGTGTGGTCACTCCCCAGTGACCCCCTGGAGCTGGTGGTCTCAGGTGAGGGAGTCTGATTGTGGCCCCATCCATGTTTTGAGGCACCAGACAGGTTATGGGGGCTCTGCTCCCAGGGGAGCCCCAGACGAGAGGGTGGAATGGGGGACAACAGGGGCTCACAGGTCAGAGACACTGAGGGTGATGGACCGTGAGGCCCGGGGGTCAGGACGGGAGAAGGGAGGTTTGGGGAGAATAATCAGCCCCTGCAATCCACGGCTGGTCTCTCCCAGGTGTGTCGGGCAAGCCCTCCCTCCTGAGCCAGCAGGGCCCTGTCGTGACCTCTGGACAGAGCCTGACCCTCCAGTGTCTCTCTGATGTTGGCTACGACAGATTCGCTCTGTCCAAGGAGGGAGCAGGTGACCCTCCCCGGCGCCTTGGCGGGCAGCCCCACGCTGGGCTCTCTGGGGCGAACTTCGACCTGGACCCTGTGAGACCCTCCCACGGCGGCCGGTACACATGCTATGGTGGACAGAACCTCTCCTCCGAGTGGTCGGCCCCCAGTGACCCCCTGGACATCCTGGTCGCAGGTGAGGTGCCACAGGTCAGTCAGGACCCCAGACCCTGCACAGCTCCTGCCAGGGGGGCCCCAGGCGGTGATGGTGGGACCAGAGGTGTGGGGTCCCCAGGGAGGGAGAGAGACAGACAGAGACAGAGAAGGGAGAGACCCAGAGGACACAGACAGACTCAGTGCAGAACGAGGGCTGGACAGCCCCTCACCCGCCCTTCCTCTCTCTAGGACAGCTCCCCGACACACCCTCCCTCTCAGTGCAGCCAGGACCCACGGTGACCTCAGGAGAGAATGTGACCCTGCTGTGTCAGTCATGGAGCTCTGTGGACACTTTCCTTCTGTCCAAGGAGGGGGCAGCCGATCCCCCGCTGCGTCTTAGATCAAAGCACCGAGCTGGGCAGCAGCAGGCTGAATTCTCCATGAGTCCTGTGACCTCAGCCCACGGGGGGACCTACAGGTGCTACGGCTCAGTGAGCACCTCCCCCTACGTGCTGTCACAGCCCAGTGACCCCCTGGAGCTCCTGGTCATAGGTGAGAGACCCCTGACCCTGACCTGTATGAGCTCGGTCAGCTCAAGATGCACGTGTCAGGAAAGCCCGACACAGTAGCAAATGCGGGGGTCACAGGGGCTCCACGGAGGAGGGTCCATCCCAGGGGAGACTGGAAAGATCCACAGCCTCCACCGGGGTTCCCCTATCCTGCAGTCTCAGCAGAGGTAAGGAGGCGGGGGCTGCATGAGGGGTGGGGGAGTGAGAATGATCGTGAGTAGACAGAGGCCTCCCACTCACCTCCTGCCCCCTCCATATCAGAATCTGCTCTGTGGTGTCAGCCCCACAGGACACTGTCCTGGAGAGAAGCCTCCCCGCCTGCAGGCTCCGCTCTGCTGCCCCCTGTGCTCACCTGGGGGCCTCCCTGCCCCTCGGTGCACACCCGAGACTGAGGAGGGGCCGTGCCCGGCTCACGGGAGTCCCCAGGGATGCTGCACCGTGAGCCCATGTGCAGCGAGTGTCCACTGTGCACTGTGCGTGGACGCTTGTCCAGGGTCCCTGTGCCTGCTTCTCACACCTTCTACAGCAGCACCTGCAGACGTGATGACAAAGGGACCTCAGGTGACAGGGATGCAGACGCAGAAACAAGTCATCCCTCTCCAGTGCGCACGGGGTTAGATCAGATTCACACATTCCTCGTGGGGAATTACTTCTGGGCACTACCGAGTCTTGGCACATTTTTAGTGAGTCTCATTTATTTATTTATTTCCTGCATAAAATTCAGTGATTCGTCACTTACATGAACTTCATAGCCTTTGAACTTTTTTCATAAAAGCGGTGTCAATCTGCAGCCTGTTCTATGAACTTCTTCCTTACTTTAATACCATATATGTCAGTTGTCTGAATAATAGTTCGCTATGCCTAAGAGAGCTATGAGTATGGGCGTATCCTTGTGTGCTGTGAACTCACTACGCTCTTTTCCTTTCCACTATTTCTCAATATGCTGCTCAAAATTACACACGGAAATTTCACTTTCTCGTTCCCAAAATGCACACCTGTGTTTCTCACTTCAAAAGATGGAGAAAATGGCCACAAGATCCATGTCAGGGAAACAGCTTGATTTATACCTCAAATTTAGTTTAAAGCAAGTTCATTAAAAATCTATTTTTATATCGAAAGTACTGTGAACCTATCCATTTCAACCCATTTTCCTACATCATTAGGGTTTTATTAAAATGTGATCTTTTCCTGAAAGATGTACGTCTCCTGAACAACTATGTTTTCTCTTTGATTTTGAACCATATGAGGCTCTTTACAAAGGCTTCCTGATTTCAAACATTTGGGTGTTAACCCAACTGCATAACATTTACTGTTCACTCGTATTTTCTGAATTGTAGAAGCTACTATTACCTTGACCATTTGTATGAATTTTTATAATTAGGATTGGTCCATATTTTCTTTTTCCATTTTTTTCTGCTATTTTCTTTTCATATGAAAACTAAGTTAAGAGAGGTCAATGGTTTCCCAGTTTGTGTGTTCCCTCCATAGTAAATTCCACCAGCTCTCTCCTTTCCTGGAGGTTAGAAATCCACACGGAGGGACTTCCTCAGGTCTGGCCTGTGATATAGTGGGGACAGAGGTTGCCCTTTCAATGGAAATAAAACGATTAACTCTCCCTACTTGAAACCTCACCAGATTGCTAGAGTTTGTCCCCAAACAGTGAGATGAGTATGGAGACTCCTCCTTCTGGGCACGCGTCCCTGACCTGCCTCCAATTCCCCAAAGCCTGAGTCCAGACCCTCCTGTCCCCTGCCCACCCCCACGCGCCACAGACTCGAGTGCCCTCCTGTTGAGGGACAGACAGACTGTACCTCTCTCTCTCTCCAGACAGAACACCATAGATATCAGTACATATACAGCTGCTTATGTATTTATATTATATCTGCTATTTTACAAATAAACATGGTTATGAAAATCCATACCTATAATCTATGAGCGTAAAACACATATACATCTATATCCATGTATATGTATCTGCAGCCATTGGTCCTCATGCCCATCATCTTCATCCCATAGCTTTTCACATGTTTGTAACTGGTCTCCCTGTCTAGATCCACACTGCAAGCAAGGAATAATGGTGTTCATATGACCCAATGACTAAACATCTTTAGGAGAGACAGATCAATTTGGTTGATGTAGATGTGATACAGATCGATCGATCGATCTATCTATCATCTATCTCTCTATGAGTCTAGCACCGTAGGTATTTCTAACTATATGAAGAATGAATTAATGAACACATCCAAGAATGAATACTCTAGGTACAGATTAAAATGCAGAAACTGAAGAATGGGAGCCGGTTGACATGGAGCTAAGGGGACCCTGCCCCAGACTTTGGCCCTTCTGTGCTCCTGACCGTCAGGAGCCCCTGACACCAGCCCCTCATCCATGGACGCTGGGTCCTCAGCTACTGAATAAGTGGGAACTCTCATCTGCAGGGACATGAGCACAGGAGGTTTGTGTCCCAGACTGAACAGAGAACATACAAGGACATGATGATTTCTGTGTTGGAGGCCATTTTTCTCTGCAATCCTGAGCGCCTGGGGCATGGCTAGTATCTATCCAGAATGACTCAGAAGCAAAGTCTGAAATCAGGGAAACAAGGAGGCTGAAGGAATCCAATGAGGAGAGCAGAGCAAACTCTCCTAGTAGAGAGAGGGGCTAGGTCAGGAACTGTACAAAAACTGCTAGGGACAGGTTGAGGGAGATAGAACACAGAGCAGAGGGCTGGCCGGATGGGGGTCTCCAGCTCCTTCCATCTGCTTCCATCTTCCCTGCAGGAACAGCTGACACCCTGAGCCCACCCCAAAACAATTCAGACCCCAGCAGTGGTAAGTAGAAGAATGTCTCAGTGATGGGGCTGGGGTAGAGGGGGTGTCCTGTCAGGGGGAGGCGGGTGTCCTGGGTGCACATCCAGGATCTGGGTGATTCGGGTTCACACTGACCACTGCAACCTCTCTGTCCTCATTCTTAGCCTCAGATCACAGGGATTACACGGTGGAGAATCTCATCCGCATGGGCGTGGCTGCCTTGATCCTGCTGGTCCTGGGGATTCTGCTACTAGAGGCTCAGCACACCCAGACAAGGACCCCAGATGCAGCCAGGAGCTAAACACAAGGGGAGCAAACACACCATTCCCTGTGGCAGACCTTTGGACAACAATCTGATGTGCCCAAGGGGATCTGGAAGAAAGCCTACAGCTCATGCTAGCTGATCTGTCTGCTGAGAACATCCAGGGGGAAACATGATTTAGATGCCAGGAAATGTCTGGGTTGTTCTCAGTCCAGGACTCGTCCCCCATGAACTGTGGTGCTTTCCCTCCTGCCATTGTTGGACATCCTTGACTGCCCCCCTGTCTTTCCTCATCCCTGTGGTGTGAGGGTTCGTCCCACACAGCGGAGTTGCGTTCATACCTTCTTAGAGCAGCAGCTCTGGTCCACCTTCGTGCGATACATTTCCCTTTACTTTCCATTTCCTCTTTCCCTGAGGTGCACTATGGACCACCATCTCTTCAGCCCAAAACACAAAATCTGTTTCATAAGTAAATAGATGGGTGAAAATCAGGTCCGCTTTGGAACACATGAATCCAAAACCTTTCCCTAAACCCTCTCTGGACTCATAGAGGTTTTCTATCCTCATGAGATGACACCTGGTAGAGTTTTCCAGAAATACCATCAGTTTGAGGGAGCTCAGGGGTGTTTGAAGTGAAGCCTGGTGGTGAAGTAGTACACTGACTCCAAGATATAAATGTGGTTTTTTTTTAATGTTGTGACTCCTGGCATTTGCCCATTTCTTTGGTGTAAACACTCCCATCATGAACAACATCAAGGAGCCGCACGAATGCACCGTGTGCCCAGTCACGGGGTCATGGATACAGCATCTTTCACAAGTGAGTGTGATCTAGCTGCAGGCGCACCTCACTGGTGACCCGCCGTGCACATGTGCTTCCTTTTATTTTAAAGTTCCTGGGATTTACCACCTCGATGTAATGCCACAGTTTCAGGGAAATTGTGACGCCCAAATCCTCCTGCATGCACAGGAGAGACAAGAGAGCACAAGGGCAAAATCCAATGTTGTAGAAAATATTGTGCACTTAGACTGCCAGTACATTACATTACAAACAATTTGAGGAGAAGATCAGAATCCCATGGTGAAAGGAAGGGACACAGCTCTGGCCTATAACTCCACACCCTAGAGGAAAGTGTGTGCGTATGCACGGTGACACCTGCAGGAGAATATTGACAAGGCTGTTGCTCTGTGTAGACAAAGCCATACAAATAAAATTACAATTAAGGAATGTTTGTGTTAAGTGTATGTAATGGAATATCTTATGGCCAAACGAAGCACAAATTAAAATACCAAGCAATCGCATAAATCACTTTGGAACTAAACTGAAAAAAAAAAGAAGGGAAATTTTAAGAACCACGTGTGTAGAGTTATTCCATTTTATACATAAGTTCAAAAAAGAAGCATATATTATTTAAGGAGGCAAAGTTATGTTTAAGCCTATAAATAAAGGAAGGGAAAGAATCCCACGGCATCTCTAAGGTGGTAAACAACACGGTGATGTGGAAGGTTTTGTTCAGGATGGAAACCATCATCTGGAAACTGGTGGTGTTCTCCATGATGCTAGTCTGTCGACTCGGGGTCCACGTGTTGTTCCTGGTAAAGAACAGGTTTCTCTCTGTAACCTGCTCCTATTCTGCAGACACCTTAGTGAGATGGGGGCTGAAGTGGGATGGAACAGCCATAGTGTACACTCTATCCTGAGCATCAACCAACGTCACCTCGGATCTGACACAGCACCTACGCACATGATGGCACTGAGGTGCCTCAAACAGGATCACTATCTACCTGCGGAGACTCACCTGAGTCTGATCAGACAATGAGCCACGTCCCAGGAAAGAAGCTGGCTCTCTGAACAGCCACTTCAGTGTCATGGGCTGTGTGGTTAGGAATTAAAAACTGGTTCGAATGAGTCAGGACCTGTCATTCCCGGTAAGCCGAACCAAGGTGGAGATCATCGGTGCGGGCCTGGGGCCACTACGGAGACTGGCATGGTCATCTCTGATTTGGGTTGTCCACTTCGACGATCTGGGGCATGATGGCAGGAACTCTTATTCTGCCATCCAGCTATCTGTCTATATGTCTGCTGTTTGAACTCTCACATCTCCCGTTTTTCAGAGGATGTACTTTCATCTTCCCTTTCACTTCATATTTCATAAATTAAACAAAGATCGCATGTCTTACTCTTTTGCTTCCATATTTTTGACCATGTTCCTTAAAAGGAAAACTGGGGTCTTCTCTCAGCAGCTCTTGTCTGAAAACACTAACAGAAAGCATAATTTCCCAATAGCCTAAGATCTAAATCACAGGGCAGAGCCACACACTGTCTGCCACACTGTCCCCAGAGAGGGTGTTCTCACACCCATGATGGACTGTCCTGCTCTGCTTTGGAAAATCCTCCGTGGATCTCCAATTCTTTCTCACGAGATGGTCCTTGCTGCTGAGTCACGCATTCAAGGCTCTGTAGAGTGAGCCTGGCTAACCTGTCCAGACTTATTTCCATCTGAACCTTGCCCCTGCTCTGATCATCAGTTCATTATTCCCAAAATGTGGGCATAAGATAGTAAGTATATGTTGCACATGCATCAGGGGTGAGCTGATGCCGGGGAATCCTGCTGAAGTGTCTCAGTCTCGTTCAGATGTCTGCTTCGATAGCTTCCAGAAAGCGTGCCCACTATCTTTGATTGACAATCTGGGGGTGACTAGGCTCTGCATCGTGGATCTCTAACCACTCCAACGTCTATTTCTGGAATACTGTCAACGAGATGGAGAAGCACAAACCAGGAGGAGAACACGCATGATGCGTCTTGTTGCCAACATGCAGTTGAGGAAATGCCCCTCCCGGTTTACTTTACTTATCAGATGATATCACAAGGTGGACATCAGAGCGGGGACTTGGGCTCCACCACATGGACGGGCACTGAAAGTACTCACTTCCAAAAGCTGCAGTACAGGAAGGGAAAGCACTAAGTCTCCAGTGGGGAAGATGCAGGAAAGCTTGAACAGCCACATGAATATCAGATGAGGTGTATTTCACAGCAAACAATCGTATCACAGAAAAAGAGGGACAGTGCCTGATAAAGGGGTTTCCTCTGTAAGAAAACATGACAATTCTCAATGTGCAAACCACCACGCAAAAGACAAAAATGGCTTCAACAGACAGGGGGTTAGGGGGCTGATTCAAAGGGTAACACATGTGAGTCTTGATCTTGGGGTCCTGAGCTCAAGCCCCATGTTGGGTGAGGAGCCTACTTGAATAAAATGTGTGTGTGTGTGTGTGTGTGTGTGTGTGTGTGTGTGTGTGTGTGTGTTTTATTTCTTGAATAGGGAAGAAATGGGGAACTCCACAACCAGGAGGAGACTTCAACACTCTTGATTGTACTTACACTTTACATGCAAATTGGGGTGCCAGCATCCTGAGTGGGAGATGATCTGCAGACTCCTTGCTCTCCTGGCCCATTTTCCATATGCATCACTGTCCTCAAGCAGGAGCTCTGGGGAGGACCCCTCTCCTCTGAACCCCATAGCATCTTTACGGTTTGAGTGGAGAGCTATACCCAGCATCGACATCTGCTCTGAGGCGGCAGAATGAACAAGATGGTGTGTCCTGAGATGTTGGAGCCAGAGGTCCTGCTACCCGTGGGAAGGGGCAGGTCAGCAGGGGAACTGCTCTGACAATGAAAAGCTGCCCAGCAGGGCCAGGAAGAGGATCCCACCATCCTCCCCGTGGGGGCAGAGGAATACTGCACAACCTCAGCCCACACCCTCCCACACCCCTTGTTCACTGCTTCTCTGAGGAGGATGCTGTTGGGGTCTCCAGGCAGGCAGCCTGGCTGGAGAGGAGAGAAGCTTGCCCTCCATCCCTGTTTCTTACACCTCACAGCCAACCAGCCAGCAGAAACCACTCAGCCTCCTTCACCCCTGTCCTGTCCACCCCACAGCCTACCCTGCAGCCCACACCTGGACACAGCTGGTCCGTGCAGCCACATTCACCACCTTCCCGGGGATCTGTGCTCCAGGGCCACCTGCTTCTCCAGGTCACCCCGCACACACCCATCTCTGCAACTTCCCTTCAGCATCTGCCCCTTCCCTTCCCAGAGACGACCCCTGGTCCTCGCCATCCCCGGGGTCAACTGCTTGCTCTTCCAGCTGAACCCAGGGCTGTTCCCGGCGAGTCCAGATGTGACGCTCCCACCCCAGCTGCCATTCTGCCTCCCTCCACCCAGACTGGGGCAGTTTCCTGTGACACACCCACAGTCCCGCACATGCACGTGCACACACACTCACACAATCATGCTGGGCCCGTAGACCCTTCCCCAATTTCCCAGATCAGCCCTCTGGAAACTCTTCCTCTCCAGCTCCTGTGAAAGTAGAGGCAACGGTAATGTCTGCATCCCTGCTCTCCTGTAGAAGCATGTATATGAATCAGGAGGGGGGTGTGAATTTCATGTGATCAATCCATATACATCATTTAGAAGACCAGCTGACACTCAAGGTTTGCCTTCAATTATTGTGTTCATTTTATTTTATTTAAATTATGTTAGTCACCATAGAGTACATCTTCAGTTTTTCATGGAGTTCTCAAACTCAACACCAAAAAAAAAAAAATAATCAAGTCAAAAAGTGGGCAGAAAACATGAACAGACACTTCTCCAAAGAAGACATACAAATGGCTAACAGATACATGAAAAAATATTCATCATCATTAGCCATCAGGGAAATTCAAATGAAAACCACATTGAGATACCACCTTACACCAGTTAGAATGGCAAAAATTGACAAGGAAGAAACAACAAACGTTGGAGAGGTTGTGGAGAAAAAGGAACCCTCTTACGCTGTTGGTGGGAAAGCAAGTTGGTACGGCCACTTCAGAAAACAGTGTGGAGGTTCCTCAAAAAATAAAAAATAGAGCGACCCTAGGACCCAGCAATTGCACTCCTGGGTATTTACCCCAAAGATACAGATGTAGTGAAAAAAAGGAGCACATGCACCCCTATGTTCATAGCAGCAATGTCCGCAATAGCCAAAATGTGGAAAGACGCGAGATGGCCTTCAACAGACGAATGGATAAAGAAGATATGGTCCATGTATACAATGGAATATTACTCAGCCATCAGGAAGGATGAATACCCAACTTTTACATCCACATGGATGGGACTGGAGGAGATGATGCTCAGTGAAATCATTCAAGCAGAGAAAGTCAATGATCATATGGTTTCACTTATTTGTGGAACATCAGGAATAGCACGGAGGACATTAGGGGAAGGAAAGGAAAAAGAAGGGGGAAATCGGAGGGGGAGACGAACCGTGAGAGACCATGGACTCCTAGAAACAAAGTGAGGGTTGTAGAGGGGTGGGAGGGTGGGGGGATGGGTTAGCCCAATGATGGGTATTAAGGAGGGCACGTATTGTGTTTATTTTAATTGATGACTTACTTAATTTCATTTAAAGTCTCCTTTCCATGTAGGATAACAGCTAGTATGACCTTCATAGAACTTTCTGACTACGACAGTCCTGTGCTTAAATATTCCATAAACCCTGGAAGAGGTGGCCATTTCCTCTTCTGTGAAGACACCAAAGCAAAGCTACAAGAAACACCAACAATCAGGGAAATACAACACTACCAAAGGAAAAGTCACATCTGCATTAGCTGACCGTGAAAACAATGGAGACGACAATTCCAAAATAAATTTCTCAAAGACCTCGGTGAACTCATCTTCCACCAGGGGCCAGGAACACAAACGACAAAGGACAGTCTCTTCGATAAATGGTGTTGGGAAAACGAAACGTCCACATGCAGAAGATTGAGATTGGACCCTTACCTCACACCATATCACAAAAATCAATGCACGTGGACTGAAGACGGAAACGTAAGACCTGAGACCGTAAAACTACTGAAAGAAGACATACGGGGAAAGCTTCTTGACATCAATGTGGGCAATGATTTTTTGAATATGATCCCAAAAACATGGGCAACAAAGGCAAAAGTAGACAAGTGGGAGTGTCAAACCGAACACCTTCTGCTTGGCCAAGGAATCATCAACAGGGTGAAAAGGCAACTTACAGAATGGGAGAAAATCCTTGCAAACCACGCATCTCATAGGGGATACTTTTCAAATCTATAAGAAGCTCACAGAACTCAGTGCAATAAGACTGCTCATACTAAGAATAACCCAAATGAAAATGGGCAGAGGACCTGAACAGGCATTTCTCAGAAGAAGACATCCAGAGGGCTGGTATGTGTATGAAATGGTGCTCAGCATCACTCAGCTTCAGGGAAATACAAATCAAAACCTCAGTGAGACACCAGCTCCCACCTGATACAAGAGCTCTTCTCCAAACAACAAGGTGTAACAAGCCTTGGCAACAGTGTGGAGAAAATGGACCCTTTGTGCACGACTGCTGGGGATGTAAATTGGGGCAGCCACTGTGGAAGATCAGAATGGAGTTTCCTTAAACAGTTAGAAAGAAAGCAACCCTGGGATCCACAGGATCCAGCAATCCCACTCCTGAGTCTATGTCCACAGTAGATGAAATCGGGATCTCAAAGAGACATCTGCACCCCCATGTTCATTGCAACATTAACCACAACAGCCAAGATATGAGAACAACCTAAATGTCTGTCTCCAGATGAATGGATAAAGAAAATAGGGTATTTATCTGAAAGGAGTACTACTCCACCTTGAAAAAGGAAATCCTGTCATTTGCGACAACCTGGGTGAACCCGGAGGACGTTTACGGGAAGTGACATACGCAAGACACAGCAGGGCAAGTACAGGGCGATCTCACTGATGTGTGAAATCCCAAACAGCAAACTCCTAGACACCCAGTGGAGTATTAGTTTCCGGGGCCGGGCAAAGGGGGGCATGGGGAGATGTTGGTCAAGGGGTATCAAGTCTCAGTCATGCAGACGAGTAAGTTCTGGAGATCTACTGCACAGCAATGTGACTGGAGCTGACTGGAACCTATCGTATGCTGCAAATTGGCTTAGAGGGTAGGTCTTCAGTGTTCCTACCACACGCAAACATGCACACACACATACACAAATGCTCCCTGCATGAGGTGCTGGGTACATTAATTAGCTTGACTGTGGTGATCACTCCACAAACATACATATATCAAAACATCCAGTTATGTACCTGAAATATGTCCAATTTCTGTTTGTCATTTATACCTCAATAAGGTGGAAACAATATTGTTTCATTTAATTACACCAAGCACTTTGGAAGTCATGTCATTTTTCGTTTTAGATCATTGCACACCGATTTAATGTGTGTGTTTACATTTTTCTGAACGGGTGTGCATTACCGTCTCCCTTGAGGTAGGACTAGATTCTAGTCACAGGTCACCTGGACTGTGACTGTTCCTATATATGTGTGTATATGTGCTGTGTCTGTCTCTGATATTTTCCAACACTTACATTTTTGCCATTTGTCCTTCATGCTGCACCTCACCTTCTCGATCCTGGGTTCCTGTTCACACCTGGGTTCCTTTTCGTTCTTTTTTTTTATTTTAAGATTTTATTTATGTATATGAGAGAGAAAGAGAGTAGAGCAGGAGCTGAGAGAGAGGGACAAACAGACTCCGGGCTACGCACAGAGCTTGATGTCAGGCTTGACCCAGAGCTAGATCCCACGACCCTGAGATCATGACCTGAGCCGAAATTGAAATCGAGAGTCAGAACCTTAGGGACTGAGACACACAGGTGCCCCCTGGGTTCCTGTTCTAACTGAACTATAACACTTGGCATCTGCTCGCTGAGAGTGAAAATAGTCGACTACCTGAAAACGTGCAGTTCTGCAAATGCCTTCTCTCCCATTCTCTGTCTACAGCAAGTTGCAGGGAAACCCTTTTCATTTCCTTGTGTGAGTGTATGACTCCAGTCCTGGGAGAGGCAGCTACATCTGGTGGTTAAGGGACCCAACCCCTAAGCCCTTCTTGTCTCTCCTGAGGATGCAGCCCGACCTTCTCTTGGAGCCCTGACCCCTCTGCAGTGGGAGGACCGTGGGAAAGCCCTCTGTGTCCACACTGGTGGAAACGTCCTCCCGATGAGCCCTCCGAGGTCCCAGGCACCAGTGGAGACTCAGCTTAGTTCTCTGTTCCCTGCTGGGGTTCCACCTGCATCTGGAAATTTCATTTCCCGTTTCCTTGCGTGTGTCTGTGGCTGCATATTTCAGACGTACTGTGAGTGGCAGTCCTGGTATTCTGAGCAGACAAGGTTTCCGGTGGGCACACGAACCAGCCACCTGACTGCACAGTCGGGCCCCAGGACACCGTCAGCGCAACAGGACCCTCAGCCCATGCTCATCCTCGCTGGTCTGGAAACTCACAGCTCCCCATCCCTCCCGTGACCTCGACACCCAATCCCCACAATCACAAGGGGGGGTGAGTTCAGGACGACATGCAGCAGATGGGAACTGAGGCTCAGAGCAAGGACATTACCTCCCAAGGTCATGCTGGCAGAGGATGAGCCAGGAATAGTTCAATGAAGATCCACTTTCCTTCAAAATCAGAGCTCTAGGGCGCCTGGGTGGCTCAGTTGGTGAAGCAACTGCCTTTGGCTCAGGTCATGATCCTGGAGTCCTGGGATCGACTCCCGGATCGGGCTCCCTCCTCACGAGGAGCCTGCTTCTCCCTCCGACCCTCCTCCCGTCATGTACTCTCTCTCTCTCATTCTCACTCTCTCAAAATAAATAAATAAATCTTAAAAAAATAAAATCAGAGCTCTAGACCAAATAAATATCCCCTGATGCTTGCACACAGGACCCGCCAGGGTGGGGAGAACGGCTGTGTCCCAGGAACAAGGGGCACCGAGAAGCCAGGAGGGACTTGCAGCGATATTCCCAAGAAGGGGGAGGTGGACAATGCCAGAGCAAACTAGGGAAGTTCATGGAGGTTGTGATAGAAAGAGAACCTACACTGCAGGACCATGAGAAGCGTTGTGTTTCCTTCCTCATTTGCCTGTATTTCTCCTCGGGGCTCATTGCCACCGTGAGCTCGACCTGAGCCAAGCAGAAATGTCACACAAGTGTCTCTGCTGACATGAGCTCCCCAGCACAGCAGGACCCCACATCGCCTGCAGCATCTCTGGGATCTGGGGGCCCCGTCCATGGTGAGGACCCCAGGGATGTGCTGAGGATGGAGACCCCGTGGGGGAGGCTCTGGAGGGAAGGACATACCCTGGTCTCCTCACCTGGATGGGGCATCTCAGGAAGCCTCGGGGTCCACTTGCTGCACCATCATGGACACCAGAGCCAGGCAAGGCCCTGAGGAGGGGCTGTTCTCCTTCCTGTGGGGCTGCTGACGTGACAACCCCGTGACAAGGAGGACCAGCCTCCGCATCACCACACCCTGTGTGTCTGCCCGTCCTGTGGGCACCGAGGTCCCTCCCTATGCACTGCTAGAGCCAGAGACGGGAGACGCCATGATCCCCGCCCTCACGGCCCTGCTCTGTCTCGGTGAGATCTGAGGAGGGGAGGGGACGCCCTCTTCTGGGAGGGACCCGCCCCACAGCCAGACCCTGGGCTGTCGGAGACCCCAGACTCAGGAGGCTCACGGGAAGAGGGGTTCTGCTCAGGATTCGGGGCAAACCTCTCACAGGAACTCTCTTCCAGGGCTGAGTGTGGGCCCCAGGACCCGAGTGCAGGCAGGTGAGTCTGTCCCCAGGGGTCTCAGTCCCACCTCCTCACTGGGGGTCACCCACCAGGCAGAGGGGATGGAGAACAGCAGTTCTGGGCTGACGGACGGGGACGTCTGGGGGTTTGGGGCAGAGCTGGGACCTGGGGGTGGGGAAGGCCTTGTTCCTAGGCTCTGTTTCCTTCCAGGGACCCTCCCCAAACCCACCATCTGGGCTGAACCAGGCTCTGTGATCCCCTGGAGGACATCTGTGACCATCTGGTGTTGGGGGAGCCTGGAGGCCCAGGAGTACTGCCTATATAAAAAGGGAAACTCAGTGTACTGGGACAGACAGAAGCCACTGGAGGCCAGGAACAAGGCCAAGTTCTCCATGGGACACATGGCAGATGATTTACCAGGACGATATCTCTGTTCCTATCGCAGTCCCACTGGCTGGTCAGAGCTCAGTGACCCCCTGGAGCTGGTGGTGACAGGTGCGAGCCCACTCAGGGTCCCAGCCCCAGGCTCTGCCCTCAGGAAGGGGGTCTGCTCTCAGGTGTCTCCCTGTCACAGCCCAGCCCTGGGGATGATGTGGGGGATCTGAGCCCCATTTAACACCGTCCCCTTCTCCTCCCCTAGGATTGCACGACAAACCCAGACTCATAGCCACGCCCAGCCCTGTTGTGACCTCAGGAGGGAACGTGACCCTCCAGTGTGGCTCGTGGGTGGGATTCCACAGGTTCATCCTGATGAAGGAAGGAGAACGCCAGACCTCCTGGACCCGGGACTCCCAGCGAGCCCCCAGTGGGGGGTCCCAGGCCCTGTTCCCTGTGGGCCCTGTGACCCCCAGCCTCAGGTGGACATTCAGATGCTATGGTTGTTACAGCAACACCCCCCAGGTGTGGTCGTACCCCAGTGACCCCCTGGAGCTGGTGGTCTCAGGTGAGGGAGTCTGATTGTGGCCCCATCCATGTTTTGAGGCACCAGACAGGTTATGGGGGCTCTGCTCCCAGGGGAGCCCCAGACGAGAGGGTGGAATGGGGGACAACAGGGGCTCACAGGTCAGAGACACTGAGGGTGATGGACCGTGAGGCCCGGGGGTCAGGACGGGAGAAGGGAGGTTTGGGGAGAATAATCAGCCCCTGCAATCCACGGCTGGTCTCTCCCAGGTGTGTCGGGCAAGCCCTCCCTCCTGAGCCAGCAGGGCCCTGTCGTGACCTCTGGACAGAGCCTGACCCTCCAGTGTCGCTCTGATGTTGGCTACGACAGATTCGCTCTGTCCAAGGAGGGAGCAGGTGACCCTCCCCGGCGCCTTGGCGGGCAGCCCCACGCTGGGCTCTCTGGGGCGAACTTCGACCTGGACCCTGTGAGACCCTCCCACGGCGGCCGGTACACATGCTATGGTGGACAGAACCTCTCCTCCGAGTGGTCGGCCCCCAGTGACCCCCTGGACATCCTGGTCGCAGGTGAGATGCCACAGGTCCGTCAGGACCCCAGACCCTGCACAGCTCCTGCCAGGGGGGCCCCAGGCGGTGGTGGTGGGACCAGAGGTGTGGGGTCCCCAGGGAGGGAGAGAGACAGACAGAGACAGAGAAGGGAGAGACCCAGAGGACACAGACAGACTCAGTGCAGAACGAGGGCTGGACAGCCCCTCACCCGCCCTTCCTCTCTCTAGGACAGCTCCCCGACACACCCTCCCTCTCAGTGCAGCCAGGACCCACGGTGACCTCAGGAGAGAATGTGACCCTGCTGTGTCAGTCATGGAGCTCTGTGGACACTTTCCTTCTGTCCAAGGAGGGGGCAGCCGATCCCCCGCTGCGTCTTAGATCAAAGCACCGAGCTGGGCAGCAGCAGGCTGAATTCTCCATGAGTCCTGTGACCTCAGCCCACGGGGGGACCTACAGGTGCTACGGCTCAGTGAGCACCTCCCCCTACGTGCTGTCACAGCCCAGTGACCCCCTGGAGCTCCTGGTCATAGGTGAGAGACCCCTGACCCTGACCTGTATGAGCTCGGTCAGCTCAAGATGCACGTGTCAGGAAAGCCCGACACAGTAGCAAATGCGGGGGTCACAGGGGCTCCACGGAGGAGGGTCCATCCCAGGGGAGACTGGAAAGATCCACAGCCTCCACCGGGGTTCCCCTATCCTGCAGTCTCAGCAGAGGTAAGGAGGCGGGGGCTGCATGAGGGGTGGGGGAGTGAGAATGATCGTGAGTAGACAGAGGCCTCCCACTCACCTCCTGCCCCCTCCATATCAGAATCTGCTCTGTGGTGTCAGCCCCACAGGACACTGTCCTGGAGAGAAGCCTCCCCGCCTGCAGGCTCCGCTCTGCTGCCCCCTGTGCTCACCTGGGGGCCTCCCTGCCCCTCGGTGCACACCCGAGACTGAGGAGGGGCCGTGCCCGGCTCACGGGAGTCCCCAGGGATGCTGCACCGTGAGCCCATGTGCAGCGAGTGTCCACTGTGCACTGTGCGTGGACGCTTGTCCAGGGTCCCTGTGCCTGCTTCTCACACCTTCTACAGCAGCACCTGCAGACGTGATGACAAAGGGACCTCAGGTGACAGGGATGCAGACGCAGAAACAAGTCATCCCTCTCCGGTGCGCACGGGGTTAGATCAGATTCACACATTCCTCGTGGGGAATTACTTCTGGGCACTACCGAGTCTTGGCACATTTTTAGTGAGTCTCATTTATTTATTTATTTCCTGCATAAAATTCAGTGATTCGTCACTTACATGAACTTCATAGCCTTTGAACTTTTTTCATAAAAGCGGTGTCAATCTGCAGCCTGTTCTATGAACTTCTTCCTTACTTTAATACCATATATGTCAGTTGTCTGAATAATAGTTCGCTATGCCTAAGAGAGCTATGAGTATGGGCGTATCCTTGTGTGCTGTGAACTCACTACGCTCTTTTCCTTTCCACTATTTCTCAATACGCTGCTCAAAATTACACACGGAAATTTCACTTTCTCGTTCCCAAAATGCACACCTGTGTTTCTCACTTCAAAAGATGGAGAAAATGGCCACAAGATCCATGTCAGGGAAACAGCTTGATTTATACCTCAAATTTAGTTTAAAGCAAGTTCATTAAAAATCTATTTTTATATCGAAAGTACTGTGAACCTATCCATTTCAACCCATTTTCCTACATCATTAGGGTTTTATTAAAATGTGATCTTTTCCTGAAAGATGTACGTCTCCTGAACAACTATGTTTTCTCTTTGATTTTGAACCATATGAGGCTCTTTACAAAGGCTTCCTGATTTCAAACATTTGCGTGTTAACCCAACTGCATAACATTTACTGTTCACTCGTATTTTCTGAATTGTAGAAGCTACTATTACCTTGACCATTTGTATGAATTTTTATAATTAGGATTGGTCCATATTTTCTTTTTCCATTTTTTCCTGCTATTTTCTTTTCATATGAAAACTAAGTTAAGAGAGGTCAATGGTTTCCCAGTTTGTGTGTTCCCTCCATAGTAAATTCCACCAGCTCTCTCCTTTCCTGGAGGTTAGAAATCCACACGGAGGGACTTCCTCAGGTCTGGCCTGTGATATAGTGGGGACAGAGGTTGCCCTTTCAATGGAAATAAAACGATTAACTCTCCCTACTTGAAACCTCACCAGATTGCTAGAGTTTGTCCCCAAACAGTGAGATGAGTATGGAGACTCCTCCTTCTCGGCACGCGTCCCTGACCTGCCTCCAATTCCACAAAGCCTGAGTCCAGACCCTCCTGTCCCCTGCCCACCCCCACGCGCCACAGACTCGAGTGCCCTCCTGTTGAGGGACAGACAGACTGTACCTCTCTCTCTCTCTAGACAGAACACCATAGATATCAGTACATATACAGCTGCTTATGTATTTATATTATATCTGCTATTTTACAAATAAACATGGTTATAAAAACCCATACCTATAATCTATGAGCGTAAAACACATATACATCTATATCCATGTATATGTATCTGCAGCCATTGGTCCTCATGCCCGTCATCTTCATCCCATAGCTTTTCACATGTCTGTAACTGGTCTTCCTGTCTAGATCCACACTGAGAGCAAGGAATAATGGTGTTCATATGACCCAATGACTGAACATCTTTAGGAGAGACAGATCAATTTGGTTGATGTAGATGTGATACAGATCGATCGATCGATCGATCTATCATCTATCTCTCTATGAGTCTAGCACCGTAGGTATTTCTAACTATATGAAGAATGAATTAATGAACACATCCAAGAATGAATACTCTAGGTACAGATTAAAATGCAGAAACTGAAGAATGGGAGCCGGTTGACATGGAGCTAAGGGGACCCTGCCCCAGAATTTGGCCCTTCTGTGCTCCTGACCGTCAGGAGCCCCTGACACCAGCCCCTCATCCATGGACGCTGGGTCCTCAGCTACTGAATAAGTGGGAACTCTCATCTGCAGGGACATGAGCACAGGAGGTTTGTGTCCCAGACTGAACAGAAAACATACAAGGACATGATGATTTCTGTGTTGGAGGCCATTTTTCTCTGCAATCCTGAGCGCCTGGGGCATGGCTAGTATCTATCCAGAATGACTCAGAAGCAAAGTCTGAAATCAGGGAAACAAGGAGGCTGAAGGAATCCAATGAGGAGAGCAGAGCAAACTCTCCTAGTAGAGAAAGGGGCTAGGTCAGGAACTGTAGAAAAACTGCTAGGGACAGGTTGAGGGAGATAGAACACAGAGCAGAGGGCTGGCCGGACGGGGGTCTCCAGCTCCTTCCATCTGCTTCCATCTTCCCTGCAGGAACAGCTGACACCCTGAGCCCACCCCAAAACAATTCAGACCCCAGCAGTGGTAAGTAGAAGAATGTCTCAGTGATGGGGCTGGGGTGGAGGGGCTGTCCTGTCAGGGGGAGGCGGGTGTCCTGGGTGTACATCCAGGATCTGGGTGATTCGGGTTCACACTGACCACTGCAACCTCTCTGTCCTCATTCTTAGCCTCAGATCTCAGGGATTACACGGTGGAGAATCTCATCCGCATGGGCGTGGCTGCCTTGATCCTGCTGGTCCTCGGGATTCTGCTACTAGAGGCTCAGCACAGCCAGACAAGGACCCCAGATGCAGCCAGGAGCTAAACACAAGGGGAGCAAACACACCATTCCCTGTGGCAGACCTTTGGACAACAATCTGATGTGCCCAAGGGGATCCGGAAGAAAGCCTACAGCTCATGCTAGCTGATCTGTGTGCTGAGAACATCCAGGGGGAAACATGATTTAGATGCCAGGAAATGTCTGGGCTGTTCTCAGTCCAGGACTCGTCCCCCATGAACTGTGGTGCTTTCCCTCCTGCCATTGTTGGACATCCTTGACTGCCCCCCTGTCTTTCCTCATCCCTGTGGTGTGAGGGTTCGTCCCACACAGCGGAGTTGCGTTCATACCTTCTTAGAGCAGCAGCTCTGGTCCACCTTCGTGCGATACATTTCCCTTTACTTTCCATTTCCTCTTTCCCTGAGGTGCACTATGGACCACCATCTCTTCAGCCCAAAACACAAAATCTGTTTCATAAGTAAATAGATGGGTGAAAATCAGGTCCGCTTTGGAACACATGAATCCAAAACCTTTCCCTAAACCCTCTCTGGACTCATAGAGGTTTTCTATCCTCATGAGATGACACCTGGTAGAGTTTTCCAGAAATACCATCAGTTTGAGGGAGCTCAGGGGTGTTTGAAGTGAAGCCTGGTGGTGAACTACTACACTGACTCCAAGATATAAATGTGGTTTTTTTTTTTAATGTTGTGACTCCTGGCATTTGCCCATTTCTTTGGTGTAAACACTCCCATCATGAACAACATCATGGAGCCGCACGAATGCACCGTGTGCCCAGTCACGGGGTCATGGATACAGCATCTTTCACAAGTGAGTGTGATCTAGCTGCAGGCGCACCTCACTGGTGACCCGCCGTGCACATGTGCTTCCTTTTATTTTAAAGTTCCTGGGATTTACCACCTCGATGTAATGCCACAGTTTCAGGGAAATTGTGACGCCCAAATCCTCCTGCATGCACAGGAGAGACAAGAGAGCACAAGGGCAAAATCCAATGTTGTAGAAAATATTGTGCACTTAGACTGCCAGTACATTACATTACAAACAATTTGAGGAGAAGATCAGAATCCCATGGTGAAAGGAAGGGACACAGCTCTGGCCTATAACTCCACACCCTAGAGGAAAGTGTGTACGTATGCACGGTGACACCTGCAGAAGAATATTGACAAGGCTGTTGCTCTCTGTAGACAAAGCCATACAAATAAAATTACAATTAAGGAATGTTTGTGTTACGTGTATGTAATGGAATATCTTATGGCCAAACGAAGCACAAATTAAAATACCAAGCAATCGCATAAATCACCTTGGAACTAAACTGAAAAAAAAAAGAAGGGAAATTTTAAGAACCACGTGTGTAGAGTTATTCCATTTTATACATAAGTTCAAAAAAGAAGCATATATTATTTAAGGAGGCAAAGTTATGTTTAAGCCTATAAATAAAGGAAGGGAAAGAATCCCACGGCATCTCTAAGGTGGTAAACAACACGGTGACGTGGAAGGCTTTGTTCAGGATGGAAACCACCATCTGGAAACTGGTGGTGTTCTCCATGATGCTAGTCTGTCGACTCGGGGTCCACGTGTTGTTCCTGGTAAAGAACAGGTTTCTCTCTGTAACCTGCTCCTATTCTGCAGACACCTTAGTGAGATGGGGGCTGAAGTGGGATGGAACAGCCATAGTGTACACTCTATCCTGAGCATCATCCAACGTCACCTCGGATCTGACACAACACCTACGCACATGATGGCACTGAGGTCCCTCAAACAGGATCACTATCTACCTGCGGAGACTCACCTGAGTCTGATCAGACAATGAGCCACGTCCCAGGAAAGAAGCTGGCTCTCTGAACAGCCACTTCAGTGTCATGGGCTGTGTGGTTAGGAATTAAAAACTGCTTCGAATGAGTCAGAACCTGTCATTCCCGGTAAGCCGAACCAAGGTGGAGATCATCGGTGCGGGCCTGGGGCCACTACGGAGACTGGGCATGGTCATCTCTGACTTGGGTTGTCCACTTCGACGATCTGGGGCATGATGCCAGGAACTCTTATTCTGCCATCCAGCTATCTGTCTATATGTCTGCTGTTTAAACTCTCACATCTCCCGTTTTTCAGATGATGTACTTTCATCTTCCCTTTCCCTTCATATTTCATAAATTAAACAAAGATCGCATGTCTTACTCTTTTGCTTCCATATTTTTGACCATGTTCCTTAAAAGGAAAACTGGGGTCTTCTCTCAGCAGCTCTTGTCTGAAAACACTAACAGAAAGCATAATTTCCCAATAGCCTAAGATCTAAATCACAGGGCAGAGCCACACACTGTCCGCCACACTGTCCCCAGAGAGGGTGTTCTCACACCCATGATGGACTGTCCTGCTCTGCTTTGGAAAATCCTCCGTGGATCTCCAATTCTTTCTCACGAGATGGTCCTTGCTGCTGAGTCACGCATTCAAGGCTCTGTAGAGTGAGCCTGGCTAACCTGTCCAGACTTATTTCCATCTGAACCTTGCCCCTGCTCTGATCATCAGTTCATTATTCCCAAAATGTGGGCATAAGATAGTAAGTACATGTTGCTCATGCATCAGGGGTGAGCTGATGCCGGGGAATCCTGCTGAAGTGTCTCAGTCTCGTTCAGATGTCTGCTTCGATAGCTTCCAGAAAGCGTGCCCACTATCTTTGATTGACAATCTGGGGGTGTTAGGCTCTGCATCGTGGATCTCTAACCACTCCAACGTCTATTTCTGGAATACTGTCAACGAGATGGAGAAGCACAAACCAGGAGGAGAACACGCATGATGCGTCTTGTTGCCAACATGCAGTTGAGGAAATGCCCCTCCCGGTTTACTTTACTTATCAGATGATATCACAAGGTGGACATCAGAGCGGGGACTTGGGCTCCACCACATGGACGGGCACTGAAAATACTCACTTCCAAAAGCTGCAGTACAGGAAGGGAAAGCACTAAGTCTCCCTTATGTGGAAGAATGTCCCCCCTTATGGGGAAGATGCAGGAAAGCTTGAACAGCCACATGAATACCAGATGAGATATATTTCACAGCAAACAATCATATCACAGAAAAAGAGGGACAGTGCCTGATAAAGGGGTTTCCTCTGTAAGAAAACATGACAATTCTCAATGTGCAAACCACCACGCAAAAGACAAAAATGGCTTCAACGGACGGGGGTTAGGGGGCTGATTCAAAGGGTAACACATGTGAGTCTTGATCTTGGGGTCCTGAGCTCAAGCCCCATGTTGGGTGAGGAGCCTACTTGAATAAAATGTGTGTGTGTGTGTGTGTGTGTGTGTTTTATTTCTTGAATAGGGAAGAAATGGGGAACTCCACAACCAGGAGGAGACTTCAACACTCTTGATTGTACTTACACTTTACATGCAAATTGGGGTGCCAGCATCCTGAGTGGGAGATGATCTGCAGACTCCTTGCTCTCCTGGCCCATTTTCCATATGCATCACTGTCCTCAAGCAGGAGCTCTGGGGAGGACCCCTCTCCTCTGAACCCCATAGCATCTTTACGGTTTGAGTGGAGAGCTATACCCAGCATCGACATCTGCTCTGAGACGGCAGAAAGAACAAAATGGTGTGTCCTGAGATGTTGGAGCCAGAGGTCCTGCTACCCGTGGGAAGGGGCAGGTGAGCCAGGGGAACTGCTCTGACACTGAAAAGCTGCCCAGCAGGGCCAGGAAGAGGATCCCACCATCCTCCCCGTGGGGGCAGAGGAATACTGCACAACCTCAGCCCACTCCCTCCCACACCCCTTGTTCACTGCTTCTCTGAGGAGGATGCTGTTGGGGTCTCCAGGCAGGCAGCCTGGCTGGAGAGGAGAGAAGCTTGCCCTCCATCCCTGTTTCTTACACCTCACAGCCAACCAGCCAGCAGAAACCACTCAGCCTCCTTCACCCCTGTCCTGTCCACCCCACAGCCTACCTTGCAGCCCACACCTGGACACAGCTGGTCCGTGCAGCCACATTCACCACCTTCCCGGGGATCTGTGCTCCAGGGCCACCTGCTTCTCCAGGTCACCCCGCACACACCCATCTCTGCAACTTCCCTTCAGCATCTGCCCCTTCCCTTCCCAGAGACGACCCCTGGTCCTCGCCATCCCCGGGGTCAACTGCTTGCTCTTCCAGCTGAACCCAGGGCTGTTCCCGGCGAGTCCAGATGTGACGCTCCCACCCCAGCTGCCATTCTGCCTCCCTCCACCCAGACTGGGGCAGTTTCCTGTGACACACCCACAGTCCCGCACATGCACGTGCACACACACTCACACAATCATGCTGGGCCCGTAGACCCTTCCCCAATTTCCCAGATCAGCGCTCTGGAAACTCTTCCTCTCCAGCTCCTGTGAAAGTAGAGGCAACTGTAATGTCTGCATCCCTGCTCTCCTGTGGAAGCATGTTTATGAATCCGGAGGGGGGTGTGAATTTCATGTGATCAATCCATATACATCATTTAGAAGACCAGCTGACACTCAAGGTTTGCCTTCAATTATTGTGTTCATTTTATTTTATTTAAATTATGTTAGTCACCATAGAGTACATCTTCAGTTTTTCATGGAGTTCTCAAACTCAACACCAAAAAAAAAAAAAAAATCAAGTCAAAAAGTGGGCAGAAAACATGAACAGACACTTCTCCAAAGAAGACATACAAATGGCTAACAGATACATGAAAAAATATTCATCATCATTAGCCATCAGGGAAATTCAAATGAAAACCACATTGAGATACCACCTTACACCAGTTAGAATGGCAAAAATTGACAAGGAAGAAACAACAAACGTTGGAGAGGTTGTGGAGAAAAAGGAACCCTCTTACGCTGTTGGTGGGAAAGCAAGTTGGTACGGCCACTTCAGAAAACAGTGTGGAGGTTCCTCAAAAAATAAAAAATAGAGCGACCCGAGGACCCAGCAATTGCACTCCTGGGTATTTACCCCAAAGATACAGATGTAGTGAAAAAAAGGAGCACATGCACCCCTATGTTCATAGCAGCAATGTCCGCAATAGCCAAAATGTGGAAAGACGCGAGATGGCCTTCAACAGACGAATGGATAAAGAAGATATGGTCCATGTATACAATGGAATATTACTCAGCCATCAGGAAGGATGAATACCCAACTTTTACATCCACATGGATGGGACTGGAGGAGATGATGCTCAGTGAAATCATTCAAGCAGAGAAAGTCAATGATCATATGGTTTCACTTATTTGTGGAACATCAGGAATAGCACGGAGGACATTAGGGGAAGGAAAGGAAAAAGAAGGGGGAAATCGGAGGGGGAGACGAACCGTGAGAGACCATGGACTCCTAGAAACAAAGTGAGGGTTGTAGAGGGGTGGGAGGGTGGGGGAATGGGTTAGCCCAATGATGGGTATTAAGGAGGGCACGTATTGTGTTTATTTTAATTGATGACTTACTTAATTTCATTTAAAGTCTCCTTTCCATGTAGGATAACAGCTAGTATGACCTTCATAGAACTTTCTGACTACGACAGTCCTGTGCTTAAATATTCCATAAACCCTGGAAGAGGTGGCCATTTCCTCTTCTGTGAAGACACCAAAGCAAAGCTACAAGAAACACCAACAATCAGGGAAATACAACACTACCAAAGGAAAAGTCACATCTGCATTAGCTGACCGTGAAAACAATGGAGACGACAATTCCAAAATAAATTTCTCAAAGACCTCGGTGAACTCATCTTCCACCAGGGGCCAGGAACACAAACGACAAAGGACAGTCTCTTCGATAAATGGTGTTGGGAAAACGAAACGTCCACATGCAGAAGATTGAGATTGGACCCTTACCTCACACCATATCACAAAAATCAATGCACGTGGACTGAAGACGGAAACGTAAGACCTGAGACCGTAAAACTACTGAAAGAAGACATACAGGGAAATCTTCTTGACATCAATGTGGGCAATGATTTTTTGAATATGATCCCAAAAACATGGGCAACAAAGGCAAAAGTAGACAAGTGGGAGTGTCAAACCGAACACCTTCTGCTTGGCCAAGGAATCATCAACAGGGTGAAAAGGCAACTTACAGAATGGGAGAAAATCCTTGCAAACCACGCATCTCATAGGGGATACTTTTCAAATCTATAAGAAGCTCACACAACTCAGTGCAATAAGTCTGCTCATACTAAGAATAACCCAAATGAAAATGGGCAGAGGACCTGAACAGGCATTTCTCAGAAGAAGACATCCAGAGGGCTGGTATGTGTATGAAATGGTGCTCAGCATCACTCAGCTTCAGGGAAATACAAATCAAAACCTCAGTGAGACACCAGCTCCCACCTGATACAAGAGCTCTTCTCCAAACAACAAGGTGTAACAAGCCTTGGCAACAGTGTGGAGAAAATGGACCCTTTGTGCACGACTGCTGGGGATGTAAATTGGGGCAGCCACTGTGGAAGATCAGAATGGAGTTTCCTTAAACAGTTAGAAAGAAAGCAACCCTGGGATCCACAGGATCCAGCAATCCCACTCCTGAGTCTATGTCCACAGTAGATGAAATCGGGATCTCAAAGAGACATCTGCACCCCCATGTTCATTGCAACATTAACCACAACAGCCAAGATATGAGAACAACCTAAATGTCTGTCTCCAGATGAATGGATAAAGAAAATAGGGTATTTATCTGAAAAGAGTACTACTCCACCTTGAAAAAGGAAATCCTGTCATTTGCGACAACCTGGGTGAACCCGGAGGACGTTTACGGGAAGTGACATACGCAAGACACAGCAGGGCAAGTACAGGGCGATCTCACTGATGTGTGAAATCCCAAACAGCAAACTCCTAGACACCCAGTGGAGTATTAGTTTCCGGGGCCGGGCAAAGGGGGGCATGGGGAGATGTTGGTCAAGGGGTATCAAGTCTCAGTCATGCAGACGAGTAAGTTCTGGAGATCTACTGCACAGCAATGTGACTGGAGCTGACTGGAACCTATCGTATGCTGCAAATTGGCTTAGAGGGTAGGTCTTCAGTGTTCCTACCACACGCAAACATGCACACACACATACACACACACATACACAAATGCTCCCTGCATGAGGTGCTGGGTACATTAATTAGCTTGACTGTGGTGATCACTCCACAAACATACATATATCAAAACATCCAGTTATGTACCTGAAATATGTCCAATTTCTGTTTGTCATTTATACCTCAATAAGGTGGAAACAATATTGTTTCATTTAATTACACCAAGCACTTTGGAAGTCATGTCATTTTTCGTTTTAGATCATTGCACACCGATTTAATGTGTGTGTTTACATTTTTCTGAACGGGTGTGCATTACCGTCTCCCTTGAGGTAGGACTAGATTCTAGTCACAGGTCACCTGGACTGTGACTGTTCCTATATATGTGTGTATATGTGCTGTGTCTGTCTCTGATATTTTCCAACACTTACATTTTTGCCATTTGTCCTTCATGCTGCACCTCACCTTCTCGATCCTGGGTTCCTGTTCACACCTGGGTTCCTTTTCGTTCTTTTTTTTTATTTTAAGATTTTATTTATGTATATGAGAGAGAAAGAGAGTAGAGCAGGAGCTGAGAGAGAGGGACAAACAGACTCCGGGCTAGGCACAGAGCTTGATGTCAGGCTTGACCCAGAGCTCGATCCCACGACCCTGAGATCATGACCTGAGCCGAAATCGAAATCGAGAGTCAGAACCTTAGGGACTGAGACACACAGGTGCCCCCTGGGTTCCTGTTCTAACTGAACTATAACACTTGGCATCTGCTCGCTGAGAGTGAAAATAGTCGACTACCTGAAAACGTGCAGTTCTGCAAATGCCTTCTCTCCCATTCTCTGTCTACAGCAAGTTGCAGGGAAACCCTTTTCATTTCCTTGTGTGAGTGTATGACTCCAGTCCTGGGAGAGGCAGCTACATCTGGTGGTTAAGGGACCCAAACCCTAAGCCCTTCTTGTCTCTCCTGAGGATGCAGCCCGACCTTCTCTTGGAGCCCCGACCCCTCTGCAGTGAGAGGACCGTGGGGAAGCCCTCTGTGTCCACACTGGTGGAAACGTCCTCCCGATGAGCCCTCCGAGGTCCCAGGCACCAGTGGAGACTCAGCTTAGTTCTCTGTTCCCTGCTGGGGTTCCACCTGCATCTGGAAATTTCATTTCCCGTTTCCTTGCGTGTGTCTGTGGCTGCATATTTCAGACGTACTGTGAGTGGCAGTCCTGGTATTCTGAGCAGACAAGGTTTCCGGTGGGCACACGAACCAGCCACCTGACTGCACAGTCGGGCCCCAGGACACCGTCAGTGCAACAGGACCCTCAGCCCATGCTCATCCTCGCTGGTCTGGAAACTCACAGCTCCCCATCCCTCCCGTGACCTCGACACCCAATCCCCACAATCACAAGGGGGGGTGAGTTCAGGACGACATGCAGCAGATGGGAACTGAGGCTCAGAGCAAGGACATTACCTCCCAAGGTCATGCTGGCAGAGGATGAGCCAGGAATAGTTCAATGAAGATCCACTTTCCTTCAAAATCAGAGCTCTAGGGCGCCTGAGTGGCTCAGTTGGTTAAGCAACTGCCTTCGGCTCAGGTCATGATCCTGGAGTCCTGGGATCGACTCCTGGATCGGGCTCCCTCCTCGCGAGGAGCCTGCTTCTCCCTCCGACCCTCCTCCCGTCATGTACTCTCTCTCTCTCATTCTCACTCTCTCAAAATAAATAAATAAATCTTAAAAAAATAAAATCAGAGCTCTAGCCCAAATAAATATCCCCTGATGCTTGCACACAGGACCCGCCAGGGTGGGGAGAACGGCTGTGTCCCAGGAACAAGGGGCACCGAGGAGCCAGGAGGGACTCGCAGCGATATTCCCAAGAAGGGGGAGGTGGACGATGCCAGAGCAAACTAGGGAAGTTCATGGAGGTTGTGATAGAAAGAGAACCTACACTGCAGGACCATGAGAAGCCTTGTGTTTCCTTCCTCATTTGCCTGTATTTCTCCTCGGGGCTCATTGCCACCGTGACCTCGACCTGAGCCAAGCAGAAATGTCACACAAGTGTCTCTGCTGACATGAGCTCCCCAGCACAGCAGGAACCCACGTCCCCTGCAGCATCTCTGGGATCTGGGGACTCCGTCCACGGTGAGGACCCCAGGGATGTGCTGAGGATGGAGACCCCGTGGGGGAGGCTCTGGAGGGAAGGACATGCCCTGGTTTCCTCACCTGGATGGGGCATCTCAGGAAGCCTCGGGGTCCACTTGCTGCACCATCATGGACACCAGAGCCAGGCTAGGCCCTGGGGAGGGGCTGTTCCCCTTCCTGTGGGGCTGCTGACGTGACAACCACATGACAGACAGGACCAGCCTCCGCATGACCACACCCTGTGTGTCTGCCCGTCCTGTGGGCACCGAGGTCCCTCCCTATGCACTGCTAGAGCCAGAGACGGGAGACGCCATGATCCCCGCCCTCACGGCCCTGCTCTGTCTCGGTGAGATCTGAGGAGGGGAGGGGACGCCCTATTCTGGGAGGGACCCGCCCCACAGCCAGGCCCTGGGCTGTCGGAGACCCCAGACTCAGGAGGCTCACGGGAGGAGGGGTTCTGCTCAGGATTCGGGGCAAACCTCTCACAGGAACTCTCTTCCAGGGCTGAGTGTGGGCCCCAGGACCCGAGTGCAGGCAGGTGAGTCTGTCCCCAGGGGTCTCAGTCCCACCTCCTCACTGGGGGTCACCCACCAGGCAGAGGGGATGGAGAACAGCAGTTCTGGGCTGACGGAGGGGGACGTCTGGGGGTTGGGGGCAGAGCTGGGACCTGGGGGTGGGGAGGTCTTGTGGCCCAACCTCTGTTTCCTTCCAGGGACCCTCCCCAAACCCACCATCTGGGCTGAACCAGGCTCTGTGATCCCCTGGAGGACACCTGTGACCATCTGGTGTCAGGGGAGCCTGGAGGCCCAGGAGTACCGCCTATATAAAAAGGGAAACTCAGAGACCTGGGACAGACAGAAGCCACTGGAGGCCGGGAACAAGGCCAAGTTCTCCATCAGATACATGACAGATGATTTACCAGGACGATATCTCTGCTCCTATCGCAGTCCCACTGGCTGGTCAGAGCTCAGTGACACCCTGGAGCTGGTGGTGACAGGTGCGAGCCCACTCAGGGTGCCAGCCCCAGGCTCTGCCCTCAGGAAGGGGGTCTGCTCTCAGGTGTCTCCCTGTCACAGCCCAGCCCTGGGGATGATGTGGGGGATCTGAGCCCCATTTAACACCGTCCCCTTCTCCTCCCCTAGGATTGCACAGCAAACCCAGATTCGTAGCCACGCCCAGCCCTGTTGTGACCTCAGGAGGGAACGTGACCCTCCAGTGTGGCTCGTGGGTGGGATTCGACAGGTTCATTTTGATGAAGGAAGGAGAACGCCAGACCTCCTGGACCCGGAACTCCAAGCCAGCCCCCAGTGGGGGGTCCCGAGCCCTGTTCCCTGTGGGCCCTGTGACCCCCAGCCTCAGGTGGACATTCAGATGCTATGGTTGTTACAGCAACACCCCCCAGGTGTGGTCACTCCCCAGTGACCCCCTGGAGCTGGTGGTCTCAGGTGAGGGAGTCTGATTGTGGCCCCATCCACGTTTTGAGGCACCAGACAGGTTATGGGGGCTCTGCTCCCAGGGGAGCCCCAGACGAGAGGGTGGAATGGGGGACAACAGGGGCTCACAGGTCAGAGACACTGAGGGTGATGGACCGTGAGGCCCGGGGGTCAGGACGGGAGAAGGGAGGTTTGGGGAGAATAATCAGCCCCTGCAATCCACGGCTGGTCTCTCCCAGGTGTGTCGGGCAAGCCCTCCCTCCTGAGCCAGCAGGGCCCTGTCGTGACCTCTGGACAGAGCCTGACCCTCCAGTGTCGCTCTGATGTTGGCTACGACAGATTCGCTCTGTCCAAGGAGGGAGCAGGTGACCCTCCCCAGTGCCTTGGCCGGCAGCCCCACGCTGGGCTCTCTGGGGCGAACTTCGACCTGGACCCTGTGAGACCCTCCCACGGCGGCCGGTACACATGCTATGGTGGACAGAACCTCTCCTCCGAGTGGTCGGCCCCCAGTGACCCCCTGGACATCCTGGTCGCAGGTGAGATGCCACAGGTCCGTCAGGACCCCAGACCCTGCACAGCTCCTGCCAGGGGGGGCCCCAGGCGGTGGTGGTGGGACCAGAGGTGTGGGGTCCCCAGGGAGGGAGAGAGACAGACAGAGACAGAGAAGGGAGAGACCCAGAGGACACAGACAGACTCAGTGCAGGACGAGGGCTGGACAGCCCCTCACCCGCCCTTCCTCTCTCTAGGACAGCTCCCCTACAAACCCTCCCTCTCAGTGCAGCCAGGACCCACGGTGACCTCAGGAGAGAATGTGACCCTGCTGTGTCAGTCATGGAGCTCTGTGGACACTTTCCTTCTATCCAAGGAGGGGGCAGCCGATCCCCCGCTGCGTCTTAGATCAAAGCACCGAGCTGGGCAGCACCAGGCTGAATTCTCCATGAGTCCTGTGACCTCAGCCCACGGGGGGACCTACAGGTGCTACGGCTCAGTGAGCACCTCCCCCTACGTGTTGTCACAGCCCAGTGACCGCCTGGAGCTCCTGGTCAACGGTGAGGGGCCCCTGACCCTGTCCCCTCTGTGTCCCAACATTGTCTTCAGGACCCTGTGCCCAGGAGGGCTCTGGTCTAGGACGGGAGTGAGGGGCTCCGAGGGAGCGTCGGCAGAGGGGTCCCCAGCTCACAGTGCAGGGGGGAGACAGGGTCCTCCCACCCCTGCCTCGTCCTTCGCCCCCATCACCAGAAGTCTCCAGGCGGAGGAGGACCTTGGGGGCCACAGGGCACATGAGGGAGAAGAGTGTGGGCAGAGACGGTCTCTAGGGGAAGCTCCAGCCCCCCTCTGGTCTTTTTCCCCAGGACCCTCTACAGACCCTGGCCCCTCACCCACAGGGCCCAGCTCAACAGCTGGTGAGTCACAGGGGCCGCTGTCCAGGGGCTTTTCTTCCAGTCCCTCAGACATTCCAGGGGGACAACGGGGCTCCAGGGGCTCTGAGGGTGAGCGAGGCTCTCAGTGGTGGGAGGGCCCATGGGGAGCAGGGGCTGAGTTACACCCTCGGTTCAGCGTCCTCTGCAGGCGTTGGCCTGGACGTGCCCCTCGCCTGTGTGGGCCTCAGTTTCCCCAAGTAAAGGAGAGAGTCGTGGCCTAGAGTAGAGTTCCCCTCCGTTCTGACCAGGGCTCTGATCGTGGGAGAGGACTCACGGGGAAGCCCCCAGGTCATGACCTATGGAGGGGCTGTCCTTCCGCAACTGTGACAGTGACATTGTAGGAGGAGAGGAGGGAGGGCAATGGCCGGGGCGTTCAGGTGATAGGGGATCTGGAAGGACCCTCAGCTCCAGAAGAAGATGCTGGGACAGGCCGTGCCCCAGGTGAGGAGCCCAGAGCCTCGAGCTGGTGTCCCCACAGGGGACGGGATGAGGAGAGCACGGGGAACCCACAGCCCTGGTTCCAGCCCCAGCCCTGCCGCCCCCACGCTGGGCGACCTGAGACACGTGAATGACCTCTCTGTGCCTCAGTTTCCTGTCGGTGGAGTGGGCAGGATGGGCGGCAATCCCCTGCTGCGTGATCACTGACAGGGTCAGAGGTGAATGCACAGAGCCCAGCAGGTGCCTGGCACACAGCAGGTGCTCAGTTGAATGGCATCACTGGCTCCTTCATGGTGTGGCTCCTGCCCCAGGTCCCCACTGGTACCTGTACGTCCTCATCGGGGTCTCGGTGGCCTTCGTCCTGCTGCTCGGCCTCCTCGGCCTCCTCCTGGTCCGACACCGGCGTCGGGGCAAAGGCAGGAAGCCAGGTGAGAAGGGGAGGGGGTGACGGACCCCAGGGGGTGGTGGCTGCCCCGTGGGCTGACCGAGGGTGGGCTGAGGGCAGCGGCCAGAAGGAAGCCAGAGAGGTGGGAAAGGCTGGTGTGGAAAGACACTTGCAGAATCTCAAGTCAGAGAGTCTAGAAAGAAAACACCCAGGTGGGACCCACGTGCCAACTGAAGGTGTTTCCTCTTTTCAATCTCGGGAGATGGAGAGACACACAGACAATATGTGTGAAGGGCTCCTTTCCCTGGAATCACATGGGGGGTGGTTGTAACCTCCGCCCAGAGCGAGGCTGATTCCCAATGTCCTGCAGGGGCTGCAGACCCAGAGCCCAAGGACAGAGGCCTGCAGGACAGGTAACTCTTGCTCGCACACCCCCAGACTCCCACCTACCCGCCCCCTCTATGCCCCTTAACACCCTGTCTCCTCCCCAGCTCCAGCTCAGCTGCTGCTGCCCAAGAGGAAAGCCTCTGTGAGAGGAAGGGGATTGCCCTGGGGATGGGCTGGGAGGGTCTGGGGGTAGGGGGTGAGGACCAAATTCCCACATGCATGACCTTGGCACCTCCCCCCGCCCCACCGCTGAATCCTCTGGATCACAGCTGCCCTGTCTGAGAAACCTCAGGGGACCTTGCCTGAGGTACCCCCATTCGCCCCAGCAGATGCTGCCGTGCAAGACACTCAGCCTGAGGAGGGGGTGGAGCTGGACCATCGGGTGAGACCCCCACTCTCGTGCAGACCCCAGGGCCCTCGTGGTGCCAAACTTAATCCAATGGACACTTCTCTGTCCTCACACCACCCAATCTCAGCAGTGTCCCTCAGATGCCTTCTCCCTCCTTGGGCACTCTGGGTCAGCCTGCTGTGACCTCATGGGGCCTCCTCTGTGCTCCCCTTGCCTGGCTCCCTGACCACTGTCTGACTTCTGGTTGTTGAGGTGCATGCCCAGGTCTCAAGAGGGTGCATGAAGAAATGAATCACCCACAGGTCTTAGGCCCCCTTCATTCATTCACCCAGTAAATGGGCACAGGAAACCCACCATTTACCAGGCCCCACCTCGTGCTGCAAGCACAGCAGTGGGCAAATCTGACCCACCTTCTATAAGCTCACGTTGTGGGTGACAGACAGAATATGCAAGGAAGTGGGCAGCACCCTCGAGTGCAAAGTGTGGCCAAGGAAAATAAAACAAGAGCAGGGGTAGCAGGTGCAAAAGTCCTGGGGCAGCAACATGTTTTGAAGGAACATAGGCTATGTGGCTGGAGCCAAATGAGCAAGAAACAGTGTCAGGAATAGAATCGGAGCCATAGAAAGCATTGCATGTCCCAAGGCTCAGGAAGCCCCTGGAGAGTCCGCCAGGAAAGTGACCTAATCCGCCTGAAAGTTTGGAAGTATCACTGTGGCAACAGTGTGGAAAAGAGTCTGAGGCAGTTGATTGGATTCAAGGCGACAAACCTCCCCCTCACTGTCTGTCTGCAGCAGAACGCACGGGATGAAGACCCCCAGGGATTGACACGGGCCCAGGTGAGCCACTCAAGATCAAGACTCAGGCGGGGACTGGCCCCTTCTCCTTCCCCCGTGTCTGGGGCACTGCTGGGCTCGGAGGACAGACAAGCAGAGGAAGACAGGCAGACAGACTGTCAGGTGGGTCCCTTCTCCAAGCCCCCAGGCTCCCGCCTCCTCAACCACACACCTCCCCTCTCTCCCCCGCTGCAGGCTGCGACATCTCATGCCCCTTCGGATGTGACCTACGCCCAGCTGAACCGCTTGACCCTCCGACGAGAGACAAGTGCATCCCCTCCCTCCCAACCAGGGGAGCCCCCAGCAGAGCCCAATGTGTATGCTGCTCTGGCCCTCCGCTAGCCCAGGAAGGACCCAGACCCCACACTCCAGGGAAGCGACCGCAGAGACCCTGGAAGGCACAGGAGCTGCCCACACTGGGCGCCACCTAATGCCAGCCAACCTGGACTCCTCACGCAGACCAGTAGGAACTCCCGGGACCCTCTGGGAGTCACCTGATTCTGCCATCAAAGATAGTACTATCTCTATACTTTGGAAATCAAAGGAATGAAATGAGAAAACCAAAATGGAAATGAGAGAATGTTTACACTGAAGGACAATGTAAATGTTACACATCAAACCTATGAAATGGTAAAATTAAGAACCAAGTCAATGATCCAAGCCATCATACCATGAATTTAAAAAAAGAATAGCAAATTATTCCAAATGAAGGTAGAAGGAGGGAAATACAGTGATAAGAGAAGCTACTAATGAGGTCAAACAAAAAATAAAGAAGAATCTAAAGCCCAAAATGTTCATTTTTGTAAATATCAATCACATGTATAAATCCTAGCCACGATGGCCAAGGGACAGAGAGAGAGAGAGAGAGAGAGAGAGAAGGCCCACATCCCATCACATCACCATTCAGGACAGCATCACAGCCTACAGACTTTAAATCAATAACAGAGTTTATTATGTTCATTTTTATTAGTTATTATTATATTATGAACAATTTTATGCCAAAATATTAAAAAATGTAGATAAAACAAGACAAAATCCTCAAAAATACAGGTTACCAAAATGACAGACATAGGGATAAATAGAAAATCTGAATTGCTGTGTGTGTAATATATGGTGAATATGCATTAAAGTTTTTCCCACAGAGTGAACTGAATCTGGAAAGTTTCACTGGTGAATGCCTCCAAATACTGATGCATTGTGAAATACACACACACACACGGACAATGGACACACCTACATACACACAAACACATGAACACACATATACTCCTACACACATGAACATGTGAGCACACACTGACACACATGCATGCACACAAACACGTGAACACGTAAGAGATACAGGTACATGCATGTGAACACACATGAACATGTGGACACACATGCACACACGAACATGTGAACACATGCAGACCTATGGGAATGCCGACACACATGAACATGTGAGCACACACATGAACACACACATGCACACACACATACCAAACTTACACAGGCTTCCCCTGAGAATAGAGAAAGAAGGAATGCTTCCCTAGCACATTTTATCAGTCCAGAAAAACAAAAATTGACATGAAAACTTGACAAGAAGAACCAACCAATTAAATAAAGAGGAAAAAAAGTGATAAGCCCTGAATGGATAAAATAGGGATTCCAGCCTGGTTATTTCCACCGGGACACCCCCAGCTGATGAGGTTGGATGTTGTAAGTGCCCGATTTGATGTTACTTTGTCGAATTCTCATTTGTTGCCTACTATTACCTACACCTATGTGTAGATTCCTTTTCTCTTCTACTAGGTTTCCATAAAAATAAAGTTTTCTTTCTTTTTTGAAACTGAATAAATAAACAAACAAATAAATAAATGGTATTGATTATTCATGGATCACAAAATTGCATGCATGGACTATCCCAAATAATGTAAAGACCTATTACTCTAATCTGAAAAGGGCTTATGCCATGTCACTGGAAGCATCATCAATATACAAAAATCAATTGCATTTCAGAGGTCCAGTTTGGGGCCAAGAGGAAGTGGATGTATGTTTTCCCTATGGACCCCCATAAATCACAGCTGAAACTCCCACACTATAAACAAGAAACATAAGAGTACTCCAAAAAGTGGAGCGAAGGCAGCTGCCGGGCTAAGACCATGAAGACCCCAGGAATGACACAGCAGGTGTCACAGGAGGGCACGTGGGGCATCTGGACTGTACGCCTTCCACCGGGCAGTAATAAGTCAGCACCCCAGCAATGTGCCAGAAAAAGCTTCTGCAACAGAAGATTTAAATAAGATCCAGACCCTCCAAACATCATATCCAACTGACCAGGTTTCCATAAAAAAAGTCACTCATCATAACAAGAACCAGGAAAATCTGTGGAGTGAGAAAGATGCTAACTCTCAGATGATGCAGGTGCTGTTTCCTGACAAGGACTCAAAGGCCAATGTAATGGAAATGCTGTGAGGAGCCATCACACAGACATGCTTCAGATACATCTAAAAATAAATAGAAAATCTCAGCAAAGAAATGGGAGATATATAAAGAAGAGCAAAAATGGGGAGCAAGATGGCAGAGGAGTAGGAGACCTGGGTTTCGTCTGGTCTCAGGAATTCAGCTGAATAGGGATCAAACCATTCTGAACACCTACGAACTCAACAGGAGATCGAAGAGAAGAATAGCAACAACTCTCTGAACAGAAAAGCGACCACTTACTGGAAGTCGGGCCACTGCTCCTCCAGCAGGGACCCAACAAGCGGCAGAGCTGGGGAGACTCCCCTCCCTCCCCTGGGAGGAGCGGCGCGGGAGCGCACTGCAGGGATCTGCTGGGTTTGCAGACTCCACACGGGGTCAGGTGCCAGAGATACCAACGCTCGGTCACAGGCCGGGTGAGCACGGAGTGCGGCCGGAGACCGGGGAGACGGGAGTGACTGCTTTTCTCTGGGGGAGCACTGAGGAGTGGGGCCCCGAGTTCTCAGCTCCTCCGGGTGGAGATTGGGAGGCCACCATTTTCACTCTGGTCTTCCAAAGCTGTACCAAGAGCTTGCAGGAAACAAAAGATCCCAAGAGCAAACCCAAGCAGATTGCTCAGCCCAGACCCACAAGGGCGGTGCAGTTCTGCCTCCTGCAAAGACATTTAGGAACCACGGCAACAGGCCCCTCCCCCAGAAGATCAGCACGAACAGCCAGCAAGCCAAGACCAAGTTTACCCATCAAGGAGAACAGGAGAACTCCAGCGCTAGGGGAATACTGCACATAGCATTCATGGCTTTTTTACCATGATTCATTAGTTTTTCAAAGGTGATTTTTTTAACTGTTTTTTTCTTTTTTGAATTTTTCTTTTTCCCTTTTTCAACCAACATCTTATCAATCCCTTTTTTAAAAAAAAATTTTTTTTATTTTTCATTTTTTACAGTCATATTTTATCCCTTCAGAGTAGTTACCCTTATTTTTGGCATATATATATAAGTTGCTCTCTCTTTAAAATTTTGAGATACAGTTTCTTCTAACAAATCAAAATATACCCTAAATCACTAGTGTATGGCTTTGTTCTAGTCTCCTGCCTGATCACATTCTCTCCCTTTTCTTTTTTTCTTTTCTTCTTTGTTTTTTAATCTTCTTCTTTCTTTTTTCAAACAACTTCTTATCTTATCAATTCCTTTTATAAAATCTTTTATAATTTTCATCTTTACAGTCATCTTCCATCCCTTCATTGTATCAACCCTTATTTTGTACATATATAAGTCTTCCTTCCTTTAAAATATTAGGAGGCACTTTCTTCTAACAGATCAAAATAGGCCCCAAATCTAGTGTGTGGCATTGATCAATGCACTAGCCTGATCATATTTGATCATATTCTGTTTTTTTTTGTTTTGTTCTGTTTTTCTTTGTTTTTATCTTTTTCATTTTCTTTTTTTTTCTCTTTCTTTTTTCTTCCTTTCCCTTTTTTTTCCCCTGGTTTCAGGTCTTTTCTGATTTGTATAGAGTATATTTGCTGGGGACGTTGTAAACCTGTTAGCATTTTGTTCTCTCATTCATCTATTCTCCTCTGGACAAAATGACAAGACGAAAAAAATCACCTCAGCAAAAAGAACAAGAGGTAGTACCGTCTGCCAGGGACCTACTCAATACGGACATTAGTATGATGTCAGACCTAGAGTTCCAAATCATGACTTTAAAGATACTAGCTGGGCTTGAAAAAAGCATGGAAGTTATTAGAGACACCCTTTCTGGAGAAATAAAAGAACTAAAATCTAACCAAGTTGAAATCAAAAAGGCTATTGATGAGGTGCAATCAAAAATGGGGGCACTAACTGCTAGGATAAATGAGGCAGAAGAGAGAATCAGCAGTATAGAAGACCAAATGATGGAAAATAAAGAAGCTGAGAAAAAGAGAGATAAACAACTACAGGATCACGAGGGCAGAATTCAAGAGATAAGCGATATGATAAGATGAAACAACATTAGAATAATTGGGATCCCAGAAGAAGAAGAAGAAAGAGAGAGAGGGGCAGAAGGTATATTGGAGCAAATTATAGCAGAGAACTTCCCTAATGTGGGGAAGAAAACAGGCATCAAAATCCAGGAGGCACAGAGAACCCCTCTCAAAATCAATAAAAATAGGTCAACACCCTGACATGTAGTAGTAAAACTTACGAGTCTCAGAG
This sequence comes from Zalophus californianus, assembly GCF_009762305.2. Classification (NCBI taxonomy): domain Eukaryota; kingdom Metazoa; phylum Chordata; class Mammalia; order Carnivora; family Otariidae; genus Zalophus; species Zalophus californianus. The sequence goes on along the minus strand of NC_045611.1, from coordinate 56,683,556 downwards.
ACAAAGAGAAAATCCTGAAAGCAGCTCAGGAGAAGAGATATGTAACCTACAATGGTAGAAACATTAGACTGGCAACAGACCTATCCACAGAGACCTGGTAGGCCAGAAAGGACTGGCATGATATCTTCAGAGCACTAAATGAGAAAAATAAGCAGCCAAGAATACTATATCCAGCTAGGCTGTCATTGAAAATAGAAGGAGAGATAAAAAGCTTCCAGGACAAACAAAAACGAAAGGAATTTGCAAACACGAAACCAGCCCTCCAAGAAATATTGAAGGGGTCCTCTAAGCAAAGAGAGAGCCTAAAAGCAGCATAGATCAGAAAGGAACACAGACAATATACAGTAAGAGTCACCTTACAGGCAATACAATGGCACTAAATTCATATCTTTCAATAGTGACCCTGAATGTAAATGGGCTAAATGCCCTAATCAAAAGACACAGGCTATCAGATTGGATTAAAAAACAAGACCCATCAATATGCTGTCTGCAAGAGACTCATTTTAGACCCAAAGACACCGCCACATTGAAAGTGAGGGGGTGGAAAACCATTTACCATGCTAATGGACACCAAAAGAAAGCTGGGGTGGCAATCCTTATATCAGACAAATTAGATTTTAAAACAAAGACTGTAATAAGAGATGAAGAAGGACACTATATCCTACTTAAAGGTGCTATCCATGTCCACAATAGCCAAACTGTGGAAAGAGCCAAGATGTCCATCGACAGACGAATGGATAAAGAAGATGTGGTATATATACACAATGGAATATTATGCAGCCATCAAAAGGAATGAGATCTTGCCATTTGCAACGACGTGGATGGAACTGGAGGGTGTTATGCTGAGTGAAATAAGTCAATCAGAGAAAGACATGTATAATATGACCTCACTGATATGAGGAATTCTTAATCTCAGGAAACAAACTGAGGGTTGCTGGAGTGGGGGTGAGGTGGGAGGGATGGGGTGGCTGGGTGATAGACATTGGGGAGGGTATGTGCTATGGTGAGCGCTGTGAATTGTGCAAGACTGTTGATTCACAGATCTGTACTTCTGAAACAAATAATGCAATACATGTTAAGAAAAAAAAGAAGAAGAAGATAGCAGGAGGGGAAGAATGAAGGGAAGTAAGTCGGAGGGGGAGAGGAACCATGAGAGACGATGGACTCTGAAAAACAAACTGAGGGTTCTAGAGGGGAGGGGAGGAGAGGGATGGGCTAGCCTGGTGATGGGTATTAAAGAGGGCATATTCTGCGTAGAGCACTGGGTGTTATGCACAAACAATGAATCATGGAACACTACATCAAAAACTAATGATGTAATGTATGGTGATTAACATAACAATAAAAAATTTTTTTAAAAAGGGTCTATTCAACAAGAAGATCTAACAATTGTAAATATATATGCCCCGAACATGGGAACAGCCAATTATATAAGGCAATTAATAACAAAAGCAAAGAAACACATTGACAACAATACAATAATAGTGGGGGACTTTAACCCCCCCTGACTGAAATGGACAGATCATCTAAGCAAAAGATCAACAAATAAAGACTTTAAATGAAACACTGGACCAAATGGACTTCACAGACATATTCAGAACATTCCATCCCAAAGCAACGGAATACACATTCTTCTCTAGTGCCCATGGAACAGTCTCCAGAATTGATCACATCCTAGGTCACAAATCAGGTCTCAACCGGTACCAAAAGATTGGGATCATTCCCTGCATATTTTCAGACCACAATGCTTTGAAACTAGAACTCAATCACAAGAGGAAAGTCGGAAAGAACCCAAATACATGGAGGCTAAAGAGCATCTTACTAAAGAATGAATGGGTCAACCAGGAAATTAAAGAAGAATTAAAAAAATTCATGGACACCAATGAAATTGAAAACACAACTGTTCAAAATCTTTGGGATGCAGCAAAGGCAGTCCTAAGAGGAAAATATATAGCAATACAAGCCTTTCTCAAGAAACAAGAAAGGTCTCAAATACACAACCTAACCCTACACCTAAAGGAGCTAGAGAAAAAACAGCAAATAAAGCCTAAACCCAGCAGGAGAAGAGAAATAATGAAGATCAGAGCAGAAATCAAGGAAATAAAACCAAAAGAACAGTAGAACAGATCAACGAAACTAGGAGCTGGTTCTTTGAAAGAATTAACAAGATCGATAAACCCCTGGCCAGACTTATCAAAATGAAAAGAGAAATGACCCAAATCAACAAAATCATGAATGAAAGAGGAGAGATCACAACCAACGCCAAAGAAATACAAACAATTATAAGAACATATTATGAGCAACTCTATGCCAGCAAATTAGATAACCTGGAAGAAATGGATGTATTCCTAGAGATGTATCAACTACCAAAATTGAACCAGGAAGAAATAGAAAACCTGAACAGACCTATAACCACTAAGGAAATTGAAGCAGTCATCAAAAATCTCCCAACAAACAAAAGCCCAGGGCCAGATGGCTTCCCAGGGGAATTCTACCAAACATTTAAAGAAGAATTAATACCTATTCTCCTGAAACTCTTCCAAAAAATAGAAATGGAAGGAAAACTTCCAAACTCATTTTATGAGGCCACCATTACCTTGATCCCAAAACCAGACAAAGATCCCATCAAAAGGGAGAATTACAGACCAATATCCTTGATGAACATGGATGCAAAAATTCTCACCAAAATCCTAGCCAATAGGATCCAACAGTACATTAAAAGGATTATTCACCACGACCAAGTGGGATTTATCCCTGGGCTGCAAGGCTGGTTCAACATCCGCAAATCAATCCACGTGATACAATACATTAACAAAAGAAAGAACAAGAATCATATGATCCTCTCAATAGATGCACAAAAAGCATTTGACAAAGTACAGCATCCTTTCTTGATCAAAACTCTTCAGAGTATAGGGTTAGAGGGTACATACCTCAATATCATAAAAGCCATCTATGAGAAACCTACAGCGAATATCATTCTCAATGGGGAAAGGCTGAGAGCTTTTCCCCTAAGGTCAGGAACGCGGCAGGGATGTCCACTCTCACCACTGCTATTCCACATAGTATTAGAAGTCCTAGCCACAGCAATCAGAAAACAAAAAGAAATCAAAGGCATCCAAATCAGCAAAGAGGAAGTCAAACTCTCACTCTTTGCAGATGATATGATACTGTATGTGGAAAACCCAAAAGACTCCACCCCAAAACTGCTAGAACTCATACAGGAATTCAGTCAAGTAGCAGGCTATAAAATCAATGCACAGAAATCAGTGGCATTCCTATACACCAACAACAAGACAGAAGAGAGACAAATCAAGGAGTCGATCCCATTCACAGCTGCACCCAAAACCATAAGACACCTAGGAATAAATTTAACCAAAGAGGCAAAGGATCTGTACTCAGAAAACTATAAAATACTCGGGAAAGAAATTGAAGAAGACACAAAGAAATGGAAAAACGTTCCATGCTCATGGATTGGGAGAACCAACATTGTGAAGATGTCAATGCTACCTAGAGCAGTCTACACATTCAATGCAATCCCCATCAAAATACCATCCACTTTTTTCAAAGAAATGGAACAAAGAATCCTAAAATCTGTATGGAACCAGAAGAGACCCCGAATAGCCAGAGGAATATTGAAAAAGAAAAGCAAAGCTGGCGGCATCACAATTCCGGACTTCCAGCTCTATTACAAAGCTGTCATCATCAAGACAGTATGGTACTGGCACAAAAACAGACACATAGATCAATGGAACAGAATCGAGAGCCCAGAAATGGACCCTCAACTCTATGGTCAACTAATCTTTGACAAAGCAGGAAAGAATGTCCAATGGAAAAAAGACAGTCTCTTCAACAAACGGTGCTGGGAAAATTGGACAGCCACATGCAGAAGAATGAAACTGGACCATTTCCTTACACCACACACAAAAATAGACTCCAAATGGTTGAAAGACCTAAACGTGAGACAGGAGTCCATCAAAATCCTAAAGGAGAACACAGGCAGCAACCTCCCTGACCTCAGCCGCAGCAACTTCTTCCTAGAAACATCACCAAAGGCAAGGGAAGCCAGGGCAAAAATGAACTATTGGGATTTCATCAAGATAAAAAGCTTTTGCACAGCAAAAGAAACAGTCCACAAAACCAACAGACAACCGACAGAATGGGAGAAAATATTTGCAAATGACATATCAGATAAAGGGCTAGTATCCAAATTCTATAAAGAACATATCAAACTCAACACCCGAAGAACAAATAATCCAATCAAGAAATGGGCAGAAGACATGAACACTTTTCCAAAAAAGACATCCAAATGGCCAACAGACACGTGAAAAAGTGCTCAACATTGCTCGGCATCAGGGAAATCCAAATCAAAACCTCAATGAGATACCACCTCACACCCGTCAGAATGGCTAAAATTAACAAGTCAGGAAATGACAGATGTTGGCGGGAATGCGGAGAAAGGGGAACCCTCCTACACTGTTGGTGGGAATGCAAGCTGGTGCAACCCCTCTGGAAAACAGACGGAGGTTCCTCAAACAGTTGAAAATAGAGCTACCATACGACCCAGCAATTGCACTACTGGGTATTTACCACAAAGATACAAATGTAGGGATCCGAAGGGGTATGTGCACCCCAATGTTTATAGCAGCAATGTCCACAATAGCCAAACTGTGGAAAGAGCCAAGATGTCCACCGACAGATGAATGGATAAAGAAGAGGTGGTATATATACACAATGGAATATTATGCAGCCATCAAAAGGAATGAGATCTTGCCTTTTGCAATGACGTGGATGGAACTGGAGGGTGTTATGCTGAGTGAAATAAGTCAATCAGAGAAAGACATGTATCATATGACCTCACTGATATGAGGGATTCTTAATCTCAGGAAACAAACTGAGGGTTGCTGGAGTGGTGGGGGGTGGGAGGGATGGGGTGGCTGGGTGATAGACATTGGTGAGGGTATGTGCTATGGTGAGCGCTGTGAATTGTGCAAGACTGTTGAATCACAGATCTGTACTTCTGAAACAAATAATGCAATATATGTTAAGAAAAAAAAAAAAGAAGGTAGCAGGAAGGGAAGAATGAAGGGGAGTAAGTCGCAGAGGGAGACGAACCATGAGAGACGATGGACTCTGAAAAACAAACCGAGGGTTCTAGAGGGGAGAGGGGTGGGGGGATGGGCTAGCCTGGTGATGGGTATTAAAGAGGGCACATTCTGCGTGGAGCACTGGGTGTTATGCACAATGAATCATGGAACACTACATTAAAAACTAATGATGTAATGTATGGTGATTAACATAATAAAAAAGATGAAAAAAAAAGAAGAGCAAAAATGGAGATTCTAGATGGGAAAAAATACAGAAATCAAAATAAAAGTCCCCATGGATGGAGGGGCTTGTGGCCGAGTGGAGAGCACAGAGGAGATGATGAAGGAGGAACGATAAAAAGTACTCGGTCTGAACGACGGAAGGGAATACGCTGGGGAAGGAGGTGAATCGTGGGACTGTTAACAGATCTACCTTCCACACGTTCACAGTCCCAGAAACGGACAAGAGAACAGGACCAAAAAACAATTCAAGAAGTAATACCTGAGGGACGCCTGGCTGGCTTCGTTGAAAGAACGTGCAACTCTTGATCTTGGGGCTGTGAGTTGGAGCCCAATGTTGGGTGTAGAGATTATTTAAAAATAAAATCTTAAAAAGAAGAAGGAGGAGGAGAAGGGGAGGGGGAAGGAGGAGGAGAAGAGAGAAATACTGTCTAAAATTCCTCCAAATTTGGCAATGGTCATTGGTGAAAACTCAGTGAACCCCAAACAGGATAAGCCCTAAGAAACCCGTGTCAAGGTTTTAAACATTAAGGCAGTGAAAGCAAACATACACCAATTATCATCTGATGATGTTTGCATATTCTGTCAATCTCCTAACATTTTAAGATATAAGGATAAATTAAAGTTTTACTTTAATTCCTTTATGGAAAAAAATAAAATTTACTTTAATTAAAGTTTTACTTTAATTCCCCAGAGCTCACAAAGTGCTGGGAGATGTTTGAATTCCATGCAATTGAGGCACGTTTTATTTTATCCCACTTCACTTTAGGGCACTCCACAGATACCGAGTTATTCACAAAGCGAAGGTTTGTGCCAAGCCTGCATCCAGCAACTCTATCGGTGCTGTTTATCCAACAACTTTTGCTCACTTCATGTCTCTGGGTCACATTTGGGTAATTATCCCAACATTTCAAGCTTTATCATCATTATTACATTTGTGATGGTAATCTGTGATCAGTGATCTTTGATGTTACTATCATCATTGTTTGGGGGCACCACAAACCACACCCACATAAGATGGCAAACTTAATCAATAAATGTGTGTGTTCTCACACATACCGACCATTCCCCATCTCTCTCCCTCTCCGCAGGCCTCCCTGTTCCCTGAGACACAGCGGTATTGAGATGAGGCCAGTTAATGCCGCTCCAGTGGCCTGCAAGTGTCCAAGTGAAAGGAAGAGTTGCATGTCTCTCACTCTAAATCAAGAGCTAGAAGTGACTAAGCTTAGGGAGGAAGGCATGTCGAAGGCCAACACAGGCCCAAGGCTAGGTCTGTTGTGCCAAAGAGCCCAGCTATAAATGCGAAGGAGAAGTTTGTGAAGGATATTGAAAGAGCTCATCCAGAGCAAGGCCCTGACTCCCTTCAATTCTGTGAAGGCCGAGAGAGGCGTGGAGGCTGCAGACCAGTTTGAAGCTAGCCGAGGTGGTTCAGGAGGTGGAAGGAAAGAAGCCATCTCCATGAGAGTGCAAGGTGAAGCAGCCAAAGCTGATATAGAAGCTGCCGCAAGTTACCCAGAGCTAGCTAAGGTAATCCGTGAAGGTGGCTACACTAAACACAGATTTCCAGTGTAGACAAAACAGCCTCCTACTGGCAGAGGATGCCATGTAGGACTCTCATCAGTAGAGAGAAGTCAATGCCTGGCTTCAAAGCCTCAGAGGACAGGCTGACTCCTGTTAGGGGCTAAGGCAGCTGTTGGCTTCAAGCTGGAGCCCATGCTCAGTGACCATTCTGAGAATCCTAGGGCCCTTGAGAATGACGCTAAATCTCCTCTGCCTGGGCTCCATAAATGCAACAGCAAAGCCTGGATGACAGCACATTGCTTTACAACATGGTTACTGAATATTTTGAGCCACTCTTGAGACCTACTGCTCAGAAAAAAAAAAAAAAAATCCTTTCAAAATACTACTGCTCACTGACAATGCACCTGGTCACCCAGGAGCTCTGATGGGGATGTTCAACGAGATTAATGTGTTCGGACCTGTAACACAACATCCATCCTGCAGCGCATGGATCAAGGAGTCATTTCAACTTCCAAGTCTTAGCATAACAAAATACATTTTGTAAGGCTGTAGCTGCCTTAGGCAGTGATTCCTCTGATGGATCTGGGCAAAGTCAACTGAAAACCTTCTGGAAGAGATTCAGCATTCTAGATGCCATTAAGAGCACTTGTGATTTGGGGCGCCTGGGTGGCTCAGTCGGTTAAGCACTCTTGATCTCAGCTCAGGTCTTGATGTCAGGGTGGTGAGTTCAAGCTCTGCTTTGGGCTCTATGCCTGTGGGGCCTACTTTAAAAAAAAAAAAGAACATTTGTAATTCATGGGAAGAGCTCAAAATATCCACATTAACAGGCGTTTGGAAGAAGTGGATTCCAACCCTCATGGATGACTTTGAGGGGTTCAGGACTTCAGGGGCGGAAGTCACTACAGATATGGTGGAAATAGCAAGAGAACCTGGATTAGATGTGGAGCCTGAAGAAGGGACTGACTTGCTGCAGGCTCATGATCAAACTTGAACAGAAGAGGAGCTACTTCTGAAGGAGCAAAGAGAGTGGTTTCCTGAGTTGCAATCTACTCCTGGTGAAGATGCTGTGCAGATTGTTGAAATGACAACAGAGGATTTAGAATATCACATAAACTTGATAAAGCAGTGGCAAGGTCTGAGAGCATCGACTCCAATTTTGAAAGCAGTTACAGAAAGCTATCAAACAGCATCATCTGCCACAGAGAAGTTGTGACAAGAAGAGACAATCGATGTGGCAAACTTCACCATTGTCTTATTTTAAGAAGTTGCCCCAGTCCCCAGTCCCTGTATCTTCAGCACCCACCACCCTGACCACTCAGCAGCCACCAACATGGACGAGGCAACATTACAGGATTTTTGTTCCCTTAATGCCCATGGTTCTTGGTCACACTGAGAATGAAGAGGTAGAGTAGACTAAGAGTGGTGGGCAGCCAAGCAGTTTATTGAGCAATAGTATGAAGCTCCCAGAGAGGAAGGGGACCTGAGAAGGTTGCTGTTTTGGAGTTCAAATCTAGGGGTTGTGTAAGCTCCTTCGAGAAGCTATCTTAAGCATCCTGAGAGTGGGGCCCTGTGGATTGGCCACTAAGGTGTGCCAATCAGGGTTTTGATCATGCAGCTACCTACCGGGTTGCTGTTTGCTTGTTGATAGTCTTTGGGGCTGATCTGGAGACTAACTGCATAAATGTGTGATAGTGACCAATGTTTCATGGTTAATTGTTTTGTTTCAGGATGTTTTGCAAAAGTCTCTTCTGCAGAGGCTGCTCAACGGGATGCTACCTTGGTCTTCTCTAAGCTGTCAAACAGGATGCTAGTGTGGTTTTGTCTCAACTGTCCTGGCTCCCTGTTTTCTTGTCAGGGACCCTGGCCCTGAGGGCTAAGTGTCCAGTTAACTCCTAACAGCAAGACTCTCAAGCAGCAGAAAGATTACCACTCACTGAAAGCTCAGACGATGATTAGCACTTATTAGCAATAAAGTATTTTTAAAATTAAGGTGTGTACATGGTGGGTTTTTTAGACAGAACGCTATTGCACACTTCATAGACCACCACATAATATGCATGAACAGAACTTTCAGATGCACTGGGAAACCAAAAAATTCATTTGCCTTGCTTTCCTGCAGTATCTGCTTTCTTGGTGGTCTGGAACTAACCCCCCAGTGTCTCCAAGGTGTGCCTGCAACCCTAGAGCCTGTGTGAGGGTCACATGTCCAGAAAGGAGGTCAAGAAACTGTGTAAGTTCCCGCAGGCGATAAACGGCGCCAAGGTGGAAATGAATAGATAGCAAGAAGTTTCACAACATTTCCCCTGTTCTGGAAACCCAAAGGAAACCCCAAGATAGGAACTGCAGTTTTTGGTGAATGAATGAGGCCCACGGTGCGGGAGGGCGACTTCCCTGTAGTGGAAGCCGCAAGCACCGGGTGAGTTGTTCCAGGTGAGGCCCGATTCCCGGTGTGGGCACGCTCGGGAGACAGGACTGCAATCCGGTGGGGACGCGAAGGCGCGCGCTGCGCGCTCGGACAGGGCACGCAGGCGTCCTGGAGGCCTGGCCTCTGCACCTGCTGCCCAGACAGGTGTGCAGCCTGCGCGCGCAGGGCCGGCGGGGGCGGGGGGGGGGTTCCCGGCCGAGCCTCAAGCGGACGGCACTCCGACGTGAGAGCCGCCAACCTCGGGATTGGGGACCTAACGGGGCCTCTCCTGGAAGGCCGCCAAGCTCCATTCCGGAGCAGGACCGGGGCGGAGACGGCGCCCACCTCCCAGCGCGCGTGCGCCACGGCCAGCGTCGGCGCCGGGGACGGTCCTCCAGCTCAGCTCGCCGCTCTGGCCTGACCGGCCGTCTCGAATGCTTTTCCGTCTGCCAACGTCTCTTCTGATTGGCACAGGCGTGCGGCGTGCGCGCTGACGTCACCAGGGCGCCTCGTTGCTATAAAGGCGTGGCCGGGGGGCCGCGTGCTTCTCTTTCTCAGAGCTCGGAGACCACGGTAAGGTGGGGTATGGTACGCTGCGCGTTCGTCAGGGGGTGGGTCGCGAGGTCGTGCGGACCCCCCACCCTTACTTATATGAGTACGCTGAGGAGGTGGGAGGTGGTGGGACGGGACTGCGCCGCGGCGGCGGCGCGGCCGCGGGACTGTGCAGGCGCCGGCCGCGGGCCTCACGCGCCCGGCTCGCGCTCCCGCGCAGGCGCAGGCGCACGCGCGCAGCCAACATGCCGGTGGCCCGGAGCTGGGTTTGTCGGAAGACCTACGTGACCCCTCGGAGGCCCTTCGAGAAGTCGCGCCTCGACCAGGAGCTGAAGCTGATCGGTGAGCGGCCGGGACCCGGTTTCCGCTTCCGGGGGCTGGAGGGCGGGCCCGCCCGCCTGCTGGGTGCGCAGCCGGGCCCGCCCCGCTAGCAGCGCCCTCTTCCCGCAGGCGAGTACGGGCTCCGGAACAAACGTGAGGTCTGGAGGGTCAAGTTCACCCTGGCCAAGATCCGCAAGGCTGCGCGGGAGCTGCTGACGCTGGACGAGAAGGACCCGCGGCGCCTGTTCGAAGGTGTGTGGGTGACGCCGGCTCCCCAGCACTGCCCGCGCCAACCCCGTGGTCCCGGGCCTGGAGCAAAGGCCTGGACGGGAGGGGGCCGTGGGGGGCGTGGCTTGAACACTGGGGACGCGTACGTCGTCTACGCCGCTGTGGTTAAGGTCCGGAATTTGTTCTGGAGCCGGGAGCTGGTTGGTAAAGGCCTTCCCGGAGCAGAGACTGGTAAGAGTGATCCCGTCGGAACCGTGCCGGTGTATCTCCGACTGTAAGATCGCAAACGCCGTTAATAAAGTGGCTGGGATTTCCTGAGGATTCTCCAAGTGCCTTCTTTTAGACCTTCCTGTAGGTCACTGGATCTTCCCCGCAGCCTCCTACGGGTCGCTTTACAGAGGTTAGCATCGTAGGGACGAGGGGTCACGAACTCAGTGATGGGGAGGGGCTGAGATGTTAGAGGAAACTTAGGGAACGTGACCCAACGTGACAGTAACTGACAGGTGGGAGACTCCCAGTTACCTCTGCTGTGGAAGAGGTAACTTGCGCTTTGTATGAGTTTACGTTCGAGTAAGAGTTAAACGCCGCAGGTGGTTTGGTGTTCACCCCTAAATTGGCTGCCTTGCAGCTGTCCTGGTGCTACTTTGCACCTGAGCTTCGGGAATCTTGGTGTATGGTGAAAAGTAGGAGGGACTGGGATTCCTGCCTGGCTTTTCCCTAAGTTTTCAAATACACCAGTTTGATTTCTCTCCCATTGTATGCTTAAGAGTTGCTTTTACACGTGAGCGTGGGTGGTCATTCACATTAGAGGTTGAGAGAGGCATGGAGCTTGTTTAACCAATAACGTGATCGCACAATCAAGAAAATTCAGGAATCCTCCCCCGTGGATGCTTGGGTGGGACTTTATCCCAAAATACGGGGAGCTAGCCACAGGTAGTTGAGGACAGAGGGATTTCGCTAGATCTACTCAAGTCTGTAGTTGGAGAAGCAGTCTCGTGGCAGAGTGGGCAGGGTTGAGCCTCAGGTAACCCAGGAGTATTTGTGGTTTCCTGTGTCAGAAGTGGAAGTTACAGGGGGAAGGCAGCACCACAGGTTGTAGGCTTTCTAGTAAACGAAGCCATTTATCCCCACAGGACAGGAAGGAGGAGCCTGCAAGCTTTGCCTGTGTCTGGAGGTGTTAGTCTGTGGTACAGCCTGAGGTCTAGCCTTGCCTGTTGTGAGGTCTGCAACTTTTGGCAAGAAGCTTCTCTCATTCTTGTCTGTTAAAAAGACTTTTAAACCAGTTGCAGCCAACATGTGACTGGGGGTTCATAGAGGTATGGGGGGCTCTATCCTAATGGCAGCCATAAAGAAACTGGTATTACATCCGTTTTTCAGAACAGCGACTAAAGTACCTCAGCGTTTGCCTTGTGCCATGATGACAAGGAAGGGCCTCTGCCTTTGAGGATTGTGCACATTGTTTTACATTTGTAAAACGTTCTGATTGTTCTCGCTTTGGCCAGATGGAGCCCGGGTAACTTTTCAGTTGTTGGACATATTCCTGTTGAAGGTACAAAGTTTTATTCAGTGTGCGCTGAAAATTACTTTAGTTATTATACATACATAAGGCTTTTTTTGGTGTTGATGGAATGGTTGGGCCTTCCTATTAACAATGTGTAGATGGTTCGATAGTAAATGTGAAATACGTTTGTTTTTTAATGATAGTGGTTTTATTTTACCTAGAAGTCTCTAAATTGGAGATTTTAAACTTCGGATTCTTGAAGTTTCTGTTCTCTAGCATAAGGACAAAAAGACATAATAAAGTGTCTTAGCTGGTGGATAATAATGCCAAACTCGTCTTTTGTTTTTTAAGAAATTTATTTATTTATTTGACAGAGCACAAGTAGGGAGAGGGAGAAGCACTCTCCCACTGAGCAGAGCCTAATGGAGGGCTCAAACCCAGGACCCTGGGATCACGACCTGAGCGGAAGCACTTAACTGAGCCAGCCAGGCGCCCCGCCCCAAACTCGTTTTTATTTGCCTGTTGGGTAGCTTTCGTATTAATATTTGAATATCCTTGTTTTTTAAGCAACATATAATTCACAGACCACGTTATAGTTCCAGATGTACAGCATAGCAGTTTGATATTTCTATATACTGTGAAACGATCACAGTAAGTCTAGTTAACCCTTGTCATAAAGCCTTTAAAAAAGATACACTCCAGGACACCTAGGTGGCTCGGTCAGTTAAGCATTTGCCTTTGGCTCAGGTCATGATCCCACGGTCCTGGGATTGCACCCTGCCTGCATTGGGAAGCCTGTTTCTCCCTCTGCCTGCCGTTCTCCCTGCTTTTGTGCGTGCGCGCGCTGTCAAAGTTTCTTTTTAAAAAAAAGATACACTCTTAGCAACGTTGCAATATACAATAAATATAACTGGAAGTTTGTACATTTGACCACCCATTTCTCGCTGCCGGCAACCACCGTAATGTATCTATTCTCTGTATCTATGAACTTGTGTTTTTTGGTGATGGTGGTGGTTTTGTTGAGATTCCACATATAAGTGAGACTATGGGATTTGACTCTGAGTTAGTCCACTTAGCATAATGCACTCAAGGTCCATCCACGTTGTTGCAGGTGGCGAGATTCCATTCTTTCTATGGCTGAGCTGAGTAATACCCCACTGTGTGTGTATATACTACCTCTCTTGCCCATTCAACCGTCAGTAGACGCTTAACGTTTCCGTGTCTTGGCCACTGGAAATAATGCAGTGAACATGGGGGAGCTTCTCTCTTCCAGTTAGCACTTGAATTTTCTTTGGATAAATACCCAGAAGTGGGATTGCTGCATCATCACTTTTGAGGAACCTCTATACTGTTTTCCATAGTGACTGTGCCACTTTGCATTTCCACCAACGATGCACAGGGGTTTCCTTTCTCCACATCCTCACCAGCACTATTTGTCTGTTGGGTTTTAGATCTAGCCAATCTGACACGTGTGAGGTGAACTCACTGTGATTTTGATTCGCATTTCCCTGATCAGTGTTGATGAGCACCTGTTCATGTACCTGTTGGCCATCTGTGTCTTAAGGAAAACATCTATTCGGATTCTCTGCCCATTTTTAAATTACATTGGAATTTTTTGCTATTGAGTTGGAGTCGCTTGTGTATTTTTGGTGTTAACCTCATGTCAGAAACATGATTTGCAAGCATTTTTTTCCTTTTCAAGATTGATTTGGGATCTTTTGTGGTTCCGTACAAATTTTAGGGTTGATTCTTCTACTTATATGAAAAACACCTTTGGTGGGGCACCTGGGTGGCTCAGTTGGTTAAGCCTCTCTCTGCCTTTAGCTCAGGTCATGATCCCAGAGTCCCAGGATAGAGCCCCACTTGTGCTCACACCACGCTCGCGCTCTCAAATGTTTAAAAAAAGAAAACACCTTTGGAATTCTGATAGGGATTACATTGAGTTTGTCTATTGCGTGAGGTAATGGGGGTATTTTAACTATTTTTCCAAATATCGTTTCATTTTGTGTCTTCAGTCTTTTTCTCATCAGTATCTTACGGTTTTTAGTGTCCAGGTTTTTTATCTTCGGTTAAATCTATTTCTAGGTATTTTATATTTGTTGATGTTTTGTAAATAGGAAGATAGCATGTCTTCTGTTCATTCATCGGTGCAAAAAACAAAGCCATGTTACGACTTGGGGTATTGGGAAAGGTAGAGTGTATTTCTCCATTTTGATCCTATCTCTTTCCCATCAACTGTGCTAGGAAAACTGTCACTTTTTCACAGTCATGGAGCTTTCCCAGGGAGCAAGGGGTCATGATGCCAAGAACATTGGAAGTGCCCAGTAATAACAGAGCTTGCTTGAATTGTTTTGCTATAATTAAAGATAACATAACAAGTGAAATATCCTCTTTAAGGGGGTGGGGATAGTTGGGTTTTACCCCAGTGACAGTGTGATTAGCTGTGAGCCTTTGTGGTAATCACAGTGAGTATGAGCCTTTGGGCCAGGGTTTACCCCCAGGATCACAAGGGCAGTCCAGCATGGAGTGGTCTGGAGCTGTGGGCACGGTGCAAGACCTCCTGTGCCTGGGGCTGCTGCGGAAAAAGTCAGAAGCTGACATCTGCTGAGTTCTCTTTTGCCATGCATTGTTAGCACATCCACACCATAATTTTTTTAGTGAAAACCACAGAATGATAAAGTGAATGACGATATTCAACTTAAACATGTGCGCAGCCTGTGACTTTTCTCAGGTCTAGAAGCTAGGTACTGCCAGTCCAGTGTTACCACTAAGGAAGGTGGTTTAGCCTCAGATTTGACTAGTAGGGCTTCCCCAACTCCAGCAGGTTAGCTCTTGAAGCTCTGTGCTTCATTGTGGGAGTTAAGCAACAGTTGCACAGAGTCTTGCAGGGAAACATTAAGTCCTTTTCTGGGGATTGTCTCATTACTCTCCTGACACCTTCAAGGAAAGTTCTCCTTCTTCCAGATGAGAACAGAGGTGTGTGTGGTCACTTGCCCTCTTTGGTAAGAGTGTGGCCATAGTGGGCGCCTGGGTGGCTCAGTTGGTTGGGCGACTGCCTTCGGCTCGGGTCATGATCCTGGAGTCCCAGGATCGGGCCCCGCATCGGGCTCCCTGCTCGGCAGGGAGTCTGCTTCTCCCTCTGACCCTCTTCCCTCTCGTGCTCTCTATCTCTCATTCTCTCTCTCTCAAATAAATAAATAAAATCTTTAAAAAAAAAAAAAAAAAAAAAGAGTGTGGCCATAGTGACCTGCCTTAGGGTTGTGGGGGGATTGCAGGAGTCACAGTGGCCATACATTGATTTCATAATAACGGAGCTCCTTAAGAGGTGGGGGATTCGAACCGAAGAAGTCTGAAGTGAGCCAGACACCTCAGTCTGTACTTCCTTCTCTCTTACCAGGTAATGCACTGTTGCGGCGACTAGTGCGCATTGGAGTGCTGGATGAGGGCAAGATGAAGCTGGATTACATCCTGGGCCTGAAGATCGAGGATTTCTTGGAGAGGCGCCTGCAGACCCAGGTCTTCAAGCTGGGCTTGGCCAAGTCGATCCACCACGCCCGTGTGCTGATCCGCCAGCGCCATATCAGGTAACGCCTCTAATGGGCTCCCTGAGTCTGTCTTCTGTCCCATCCCCCATGTTAAGTTTGCTGTCCTTACCTCCTATGCAGCCCTTGGAGGTGACAGGTGTGAACACACCTTGAGGGTACAGATTGACCCCTGAAAACAGCTCATGGGGTGCTGGGGACAGCCTCATTCCCCACCCTGTAGCCCAGCGCAAGCGTCACTGCGGCCTGAGCCGTACACCTTGCGAAGGCTTCTTCAGGCATACAGGCAACCAGACAGGTAACCACTCGGTGTGCCCAGTTGAGAGAAGTTGTTGGGCCTCAGCTGATGTGGGTGGGTTTGTGGATTCAGCTGTCTGTGTTTTCGCACACTGTCATTGTTAACTTGGCGAGTGGACTACAGCCCGTGGTCTGATACTCAAGTGCTGGGAGAACAGGAGTCCGGCTGGCTTGGGGGGCAGATGGGTCTTTCATCTGGGTGCTCGATTTGCCCTTTTTCAGATTTTGTAGAACGGAGTCTCAGCTGCCTCAAGGACAGGGAGGCTGCTCCTTAGTAAAACCCCGTGTCTGGCACTTTGAGACTCAGACCCTGGAATTACTGGCTGCCACCAGCTCGCCCTCCTTACTTTGTGGTCTGGTGTGAGTTGAGTGATGCTCTAGAGCTCTCCAGAACACATGGGTGTTGGAGGGTCAGGAACTCCTTTCTGGTTGGTATCGCTGCAGCACCAACCCTATCAAGTCCAAGCAGAGAGCAGCAGTGTCTCCTCCCACTGGGACCTGTTCTCCTGCCCCCTCCCCTGCCCTCCCCCGCCCTCACCTGCCCTCCCCTGCCGTCCCCTCTCCAGGGTCCGAAAGCAGGTGGTGAACATCCCGTCCTTCATTGTCCGTCTGGATTCCCAGAAGCACATTGACTTCTCCCTGCGTTCCCCGTATGGGGGCGGCCGCCCAGGCCGTGTGAAGAGGAAGAATGCCAAGAAAGGCCAGGGCGGGGCTGGAGCTGGCGATGACGAAGAGGAGGATTGAGCCCACCCTTCCATCCCCTCAGGGCGTGAACTGTCTAGTTTCCCAGTCAGATAATAAAACAGTCAACCCTTTGGAACTGGTGTTTATTGGTGTGTGTGTCTCCCTCCCTGCTCTGAACGTACATACAGCTTCTGGTGGGAAGAGGCACAGGCCGGATCCTTGACCAGGTTCTGTCCAGCTAGTTCACACCTCTGGTCCTTGCCTGCTTAGAGGGGCCTGACGAGCCTACCAGCTGGTGTCCTTGCTGCTTGGGGCAGGGGTGCAATCGTGAGCAGCACAAACATACACCAGTTATTTCAGCGGGGACACCGGTGTTAGGGGAAGTTCTCAAGCCAGCTGTTGGCATGGGGGTGGAGAGATTCCTTTCCAGGCAGAGGAAGTAGCAAATGGAGGGTCAGCCCAGTGTCCCTAGCCCTTTGAACCTTGACCCTGGCAAAAAGAAGTCAGGGTTAAGGTTGGCAGGAGCTGAATGCTGAACCTTGGGTTGCAGGTGCTGGGGAGCACTGAACAGGAAGGGCAAGCTGGTTTAAAGCTTACTGGTGTGATTGGAAAGGGGCAGCTGAGGCACCCTGCTCCCCTCCCCCTGCATCTGGAGTTTCTGAACACAAAGGAGGGAGAGCAGCTTCCCTTTTCTCTGCCTTGTTGAGAGCTGCACCTGGCAGAGGAAGGGGCTTGGTCTCAATGAAACCGGAAGCCCTGGCATTGAGCAACCCCTCGGGCTGCAGCATTGCTCATGAGTGATCTTTTGAGGCCTTGGGCTCTGAGGTCAGTTGAAAGTGCCCAGCTTCAGTGTGATGGCAGTGGGTACTGCAAAGCCTCCAGAAGGTCCCCAGTTCTTGCAGCTTAGTGCTGGGTTCCCCCTGACACCACAAGGTTGCCACTAGGTAATTAAAGGTCTTGGCGTTTCTCAGGGACCCTCCTAGGCACAGTGAGATCAGCTGTGCCACGATGGGAATTCAGGAAGCAATCAACTTCCACAAGGTCCCAGGAGTTGCTGGTGGTCTGTGTCCTGCCTCCAGGCTCCTTAGGTAGCACGCACTGTGGGCAGCTATTGTGCCTTCCAGGATCCCTGCAGGGAGCCTTGCAGACCCCTGGAGTGGCCGTCTGGGTCCTTCCTGGGCTAGCGGAGGGCCAGAGAAGCATACGCATTGGGCTCATCCGGGGGCTCCCCTGGTTGGGAGGAAGGGGGTGCACCTGTCTCCCGTGTGAGGGTCAAGTAGTTCAGCTGGGCATAGGTCACATCTTGAGGGTCGTCAGATACCGCAGCCTGGAACTGGGGGAAAGGGAAGGCACGTGGCTGGGGAGGGGAGGGTGCACTCCCTGGGGGTCCAAGGGCCTTGCTAGACAGGGGTGGCCTTGAGCCAGCTCCTGCCCCCCCTCAGTGTACCTGGGGAGGAGGGGTGTGAATTGGAAATGCCTGTGGTGTAGACGCGGAGTGGGCACGTGGGTAGTTGGCCATGGGAATGGTGCTGGGCGAGGTCAAGGCTGGAGGCAGGAATTGGGGTGGGCCATCAACGTGGGGGGACAGGCAGACCCAGGGCCCCCTGCAAGGGGGCTCGGCTGGGCCAGCTCGTTGGCCAGGGTGAACTGCGTGGGCCTGCCACAGCTTGTTGGGGAAAGAGCAGGAAGGAGAAGGTTGAGTGAGGCTGCAGGAGCACTTTGTGTGGGGTTGAGGCGGCGCCTTCTCTGGGCCTCCACAGGCCCAGGCCGTGGTTCAGCCCTAACCTCCAGCTCCGCCCACTCGAGTGTCCCAGCAGCTGGAGACCAGAAGAGGCCCAGGGGAGTGGGCTTCCGGAAGGGAGAGGCCTGCTGCTGGGCGCAGAGTCCACTGGGTTGACCACGTGAGCGGGGAGGCAAGGATGTCAGGAGCACAGGGAGCTCACCTGGCTGTCCAGCTGTCTGTCTTCCTCAGGCGGTGTGTCTTCCATGACAGCATCTGGTGGGGACAAAACAAGGCGGCCCCCTCTCTTGCCAAGATCCCCTGAGATCTCACATGGCAGGAGCCCAGAGAGGGTCAGTGATGTTACAAAGCCACACGGAGTCAGACGCTATGCTATCCCCCGGCTGCACCGCCCACCCGCATCTCTGGGCCCGCCTCCTCCCTCCCCCAGGGCGGCCCCACGCTCCCCCTTACACAGGGACTCCTCCTGGGCAGTGGCGGCCGGACCGGGCCTGGGGAGGAGACGGGGGAGTTAGCGGCAGTGAGGGGCCCCTGGCTGGCAGGAGTCGGGGTCTTGGGGTGGTCTTACCTCCCGTGCAGGCCCCTGTCCTCAGACACCTTCGCTGACACTGCTGTAGGAAGTTGGAAATCTGCCTCAGGCTCCCCCCGCACCATCCCCGAACCCTCCAGGGCCTGCCTTAAGCTGAGGCTCTGTATGATCCCCACCCATCCCCACGTACAAGTCAAGAGAAAGCAGTTCTGAACAATGAAAAACAAAGCTTGTATGTGTTTTCAAACATTTCATAAGTTCGAAAAGCCAAAAGGATAAAATATTTACATGTATGTTCACATGTACCCTTCTTTCTAGGGTTTCTCACTGGGAGATGCTGGAGTCTTTTTACACGGCCTTTCCCACCTCTCTGGCTTCCCTCTCTGGCTGGTGTTCTGAGCCCACCCTCGGTCGGCCCAGGGGGCAGCCACCACCCCCTGGGGCCCGTCACCCCCTCCCCTTCTCACCTGGCTTCCTGCCTTTGCCCCGACGCCGGTGTCGGACCAGGAGGAGGCCGAGGAGGCCGAGCAGCAGGACGAAGGCCACCGAGACCCCGATGAGGACGTACAGGTACCAGTGGGGACCTGGGGCAGGAGCCACACCATGAAGGAGCCAGTGATGCCATTTAACTGAGCACCTGCTGTGTGCCAGGCACCTGCTGGGCTCTGTGCATTCACCTCTGACCCTGTCAGTGATCACGCAGCAGGGGATTGCCGCCCATCCCGCCCACTCCACAGACAGGAAACTGAGGCACAGAGAGGTCATTCACGTGTCTCAGGTCGCCCAGCGTGGGGGCGGCAGGGCTGGGGCTGGAACCAGGGCTGTGGGTTCCCTTGTAGGATTTGAGGTTTTTTTCTTGCTGCCCCCTTACCCTCCAGGCAGAATACCTGAGTGGAGACCTGTCCACCAAACCCAAGCCCAGACCCGTCTCCCCGACTGCACAGGCCTGACCCCCCACAGGGGCGTGTGTGGGCCTGGAGTGTGTATATGGGTGAGGGCAGGAGGGAGGGCTCTGCCTCTCCAGAGATCCAAGAAGGGCCATGCTGAGGCTTTCACCGAAACCTCACAGCGGCCCTGAGGGAGGTGGTGGGAGGCCTGTTGTGCAGACAGTGAGCCTGGGTCACCGAGAGGGACATGACTTGTCCAAGAGCCCACAGCTGGGAAGTAGCAGAGCTGGGGTCTGATCGTGGGGGTGTGACTTCCAAGGCTTGTTCTTGCCCTGACTCCCCAGATGCTCTCAGGCTGGGCCCCCTTACCTTCTGTGAAGGTGAACTCAGACGCCTCCTGGTTGTGCCTACTCCCCCGCCCCGCACAGGGATGGGGCCACCTTCTTGCAGGTGAGGGGCAGGGGCTATGTGCTCCCAACTTCAGGGTGCTCCTCCCCCCACTGGGCGCCACCCTCTCCCTCTGCCATGACCACACCACCTGCCACCTGGCCCAGGCTCAGAGCCCCCAGGGCCCCGTGGTTACCCCAGACACAAGCCATGCCACAGAAGATGACCTTCTGTGAGCCCCCTCACTCCGATCCCCTGAGAACAGGTCCCTGAGCTGACCATGAGGACAAAAATGGGCCAGGGCTGGGCTCCTCACCTGAGACCAGGAGCTCCAGGGGGTCACTGGGCTGTGACAACAGGTAGGGAGAGTTGCTGTGTGAGCTGTAGCACCTGTAGGTCCCCTCGTGGTCTGAGGTCACAGGACTCAGGGTGAACTTGACCTGGTAAGGTATCGCTGTGTCCTGCAGATGAAGGACCTGGGGAGGAGCCAGGGACCCCTCCTTGGACAGGTGGAAGCTATCAAACCAGACCTCAGAGCGACACTGCAGAGTCACGTTCTCTCCCCAGGACACTGAAGGCCCTGGCTGGGCTGAGAGGGTCGGTTTCTCATACATTCCTGGGGGAGAGCAAGGTCGTGACGTGTAGAGAGCCACCCCTCCCCACACGCCCTTGACCCTGAGCTGGGGACCACCATCCTCTCTCCAGAGACTCTCTGTGGGACCCCCTCTCAGCACCTCTTGTCTCTCTGAGTGGGCGTCCTTTATCTCCATGGCCCTCACTGTCCCTCGCTCAGTCCCTGTCTCTAGACCACGTCTCCCTATCAGCCTGTGCTCCTGACCCTTTCCCTGGACCCCATCACCCAGGGGCAACCGTGTCCCCAGGCCCTGAGTCGGGACGTGGGGCCGGGGGCTCCTCACCTGTGATCAGGACGTCCAGAGGGGCACTGGGTGCCGACCACGTGGAGGAGAGCTTGTGTCCACAGTAGCATCTGTACTGGCCCCCGTGGGAGCGGCTCACAGGGCCCAGGGTGAAGTTGGGGCTGGGTTGCCCATCTAGACGCTGGGGAGCTCTGAGCTCCTCATCCTTGGTCAGAGCGAATCTGTCAAAGCCAGTCTCTGAGCGACACAGGAGGGTCAGGCTGTCTCCAGACTGCACCAGGGAGCCCGGCTGGGCCGAGAGGGACGGCTCCCTGTAGACACCTGGACAGAAGGGGACAGTGGCCCTGAGGGGACTCACACCCAACTTTGGCCCAGGGCCTGCAGTGAGGCTCGTATGTGTCCCTCCCAAGGCCTCCCACCTGTGGGTCTGGCCCCAGGACGACCTTGTCACCCACCCCCCATCAGCCCCAGGGCTCCACTGGGCATATGGCTTAGGTCAGTCATCTGGGCCCAGGAGGTAGTTGGGGTGAAGCAGGGGCCCCCTCACCTGTGACCTGAAGGTGCAGAGGGTTACTGGGCTGTGACCACAAATATGGGTACGATTCGGGAGAAATGTAGCATCTGTAGGTCCCCCCATGGGAGGTGTTCACAGGGCCCACAAGGAAGACTGCCTGGTACCGCTTACGACGGAACGTCAATTCCAGGTATTGGGGCACATCAGCTCCCCCCTCCTTCAGCAGATGGAATGACCCCCGTGGCCACGGTGAGCTACAGGAGAGGGACACATTCCCTCCCGAGGCCACCACAAGGGTTGGGTTGGCTGAGAAGGAGGGTGCATCATACACTCTTGAGAGAGAAGGAAGGAGCTGTGTTACAGGGGCCATCAACCCATGTACCCCATGTACTGTGGACTGTGAGCAAGGGGTCCCCCTGAGGCCACACTCCATTCTCTTCTGCCTGGAGGAGGGCCCCCAGGGGGAGGGGACCAGCTCCTGCCCTCACCTGTCACCACCAGGGTCAGGAGGTCACTCCCCTGTGACCAGCTCTTCCTTCTCTGATATGCACACTGGTATTTCCCTGAATTGTGTGAGCTTATGGATGCAAAGGAGAAACTGGCCCTGTTGCTGGAATCCTGTGAGGTCTTCACGGGCCAGGATCCATAGACACTCTCTTTATACAGATAGTAGACATCAGCCTGCAGAGACGCCTGACACCAGATGGTCACAGGGCTCCCCTTGGTGACCATGGGGCCAGGATCAGCCCAGATGGAGGGTTTGGGGAGGGTCACTGGAAAGGAATCAGATGGAGTTGCAAGGGTGCCCTTCTCTCCTCAGTTTCCCACCTGTCGCCCCAAGGCCCTTCCCACACCGGTCACCATCAGCCCTGACCCTCTGCACCCTCCAGCTGCCCAGGGGGTTGTTGGGCAGAAACAGGAGGTCTGGGCAGGACTTACCTGTCCCTGCCTGGTCCCACAGGCCCTGACACAGCCCTGGAAGAGAGTTCCTGTGAGTGCGTCCCCCACCCACACGTAGCTGCTCCAGCCCTGGTTTGGGCCCCTGGGTACTGGGGTCACATCTGGGGCTGAGCACACTCCTTCCCCCAGAAGTTCTGCCCCCACTGATCCTCCACAGTCCTGAGATCTCCCAGGGACCAGGACCTGGGGGCTGGGGGGGAGGGCAACCTCATCCCTCCTCGTTTCCAGAAAGCTCACCAAGGTAGAGAAGGGCAGTGGGGGTCAGGGTCCCAGCGCTGCCTCCCATGGTCCTCAGCCGTGCAGACAGCTTATAAAGTCCTCAGAGTGTGATGGACGGACAGATGCACAGGGTGTGACCCAGCCCAGGCCCCGTGTTGCTGGTCACGTGTCCCGGATGGATGGCCTCACAGGAAGGGGGAGAGCCCCCCCAGGGCCTCGCTCTGCTCTCCCTGAAGGGTGGCATGAGAGCAGCAGGTCCTGGGACTGTTCAAAGCAGATGTGAGTCTCCCCAGACCACACTCACTCCGCCTCCTCCCCACCAAGCCCAAGTCCAGAGGACAGCACTGGTCCCCGCACGTGAAGCTTGGGGAGGTAGGGCAGGGTCTGGGAGCCAGCCCACTTTCAATTCCACTTCTGCCCCTTACTCACACAGAGGCTGTGTGACCTGGGCTGTGACACTTCCCTTTCCTGAGCTTCTGTAAATGCAAATTTTCGTCCTTCCTTCCACCACACTGACAATCAGCCAGTGATTAGTGAGCAGTGACCACATCCAGTCATGGCACCAGGCGCTGGAGATTCATTGGTGAGGGGGCAGACTCGTTCCTTCCCTGGATGCATGGGGCTGTGATTAGTGATAACAGACAATATAAATATTTAGGTGGGAAACAATTCTATTATAGTCTTATAAGACTCTTCCAAGTTGGAAGAAAAAAGAAAACAGAATCATGAGAATCATAATGTGTAGACATCATACAGTCTGGGTCCTGGTGGTGAAGGGTCCTTCTGGGCAGTGGAGTGATGGAAGGCAGGAGCTGGGGTTTAGCACAGAGATAGGAGTGGGGGGCATCCTCAACCAGAAAGATTGGAGCTGTTCTCAGAACTGAGAGCAATCAGGAGGCCAGGGCCTTGTCACACAGGATTTTGAGCATCATGCAAGCATTTGGGATTTCTACTTTAAGGCAATGGGAAGATTTTAACCAGCAGA